>NC_049203.1:64254334-64311834 GCF_013347855.1 Anguilla anguilla | reverse complement strand
AGAGAAAAAGAGTAAGAAAGAGAGAGAGAGTTGACAGAGAGAGAGAGAGAGAGAAAGAGAAACACAATGCCAAATAAGGATTTGACCCTGGTAGATGTTCCATGTTGCCCGGGAGACCGGCGGGGTGCGGTACGTGAGCAGGGGGCTGCTGGGGAAGGCGGGCCTACCTGAGCACGCAGGTGTAGAAGCCGTTGTCCTGCAGCTCGGCGGAGCGGAACCAGATGGAGTCGTCCTCCTTGCTGAGCCGGTGCCCGGAGAAGATGATTGGCTCCTCGGAGTCGCCCTTGTTCTTGTACCAGATGAGCCGCAGCTTGGCGCTCTGGGCCATGGAGTAGTTGGTCCGGATGTAGCTGTAGAAGAGGGCGCACTTCACCCTGACCGGTTCGCCCGCCAGCACCCGGTACTTCTTCAGGTCCACCGACCAGTCGATGCAGCCGTCCACTGTGGGGAAGGGGGGGGACACATGGCACACGGCACACGCTTAGTAACCAGCGGCAGAGTGGGTGAGGAACTAAAGGGTCACGGGTTCGATTCCCGTGGAGGACACTTCCGTTGTGCCCTTGAGCAAGGTTCTTAACCTGCCTTGCTTCTGTATATAGCCAGCTGTATAAATGGATGCAGTTTAAATGCTGTGTAAGTCGCTCTGGATGAGAGCCATCTGCTAAATGCCTGTAATGTAGTGTACTGTAGCATAGCTTGTGCACGCGTGCCCTGGGTGTTTTCGTGGGGGCCCACGATGCGTGGGCGTAATGGAGTTAAAAGAATGGGCGTGGCTAGAGCCGGGGTCAGAGGTCAGTCAGCAGAAAGCTCCACCTGCCTCTCACACAGCAGGCTCATCTCTGCCTCCGCCTTCTCATTTAGACTGCTCATTTAGACTGCTCATTTGCACTGTTCTCATTTAGACTGCTCATTTGCACTGTCAAACTGACATTTTTATTTATTTATTTATTTATTTATTTATTTCTGAAGCTTCGACTACATTTCAAGTTCTGCTCAGCAATTTAAAGCAGCAGCTCACTGTAGTGTTTTTTTCAGGAGGTGAGCATGAACAAGTGGCCACCAAAAACCCTAATGGCAACTCTCTACCACTCACCACAGCATGACCTGTTTGACCAGAGACAAGGAGAAATGATAGCGTATAGCAACAGGAGTGAGAGCAGGAGCATTCCAGCACCATGATCACAATGCACCACACACGTGTGCTCCACACAAAAGTGTATTCAGCCTACGAAACAGGACAGGGCCCAGCGTAACCGAACATCACACAACACCGATTTTAGACTTAAACCCAGGGAACGTGTGTGTAGCGGGACTTGTGAAACTGCTCGTGAGAATTACCGTCTTTTGTGCACCTGGCACGTCAGGTATCGTAAGCACTATTACTGGGTTCACTTAAACAGAAGAACATTGATTTTATGTTTATCCCGATAACATAAAATCAATTTTAGTCATGTTACAATTTTAATTATAACATACATTGCTCCTAAGTTTCCAAAAAAGAACTGCCCTACGGTAGCTGTTCTCTGCGAGAATACACCACGTGCAGCGAGATGACCACTTTCAGGACGTTAAGTCAAGTAGTGACAATTCCAGCTGAGGGAGCAATCTGGCTCTAATTGGAAACTGTGCTCATGTCGAAACATCGGCACCCCCTATTTCTCACTCCCCTCTCATCCCCCCATGTGACCCATTTCAAATTGCATTCTGGGAAAACTGTACCGTTCTCCAGACGAGTCTCCCCTAACTGTCACGAAGGTGCAGTTGCCTTCAAAAGGAACGACGTGTCAAGCTCGCACCACGTTAAAAAAAAAAAAACTTTTGAACAAAAAATATTTTTCCAGCTTGTCTATTTTTATTACTTTCAACAAAAGCGTTTTGAGAAGAACACAATGCAAAGTGCAGTACGTGCAAAAGCGCCGCGCGCTAGGTTACTGAGCACTCACGAAAGTCTCTGACTGAAAAGTTTGCTGCTCTTTAACACCATTGCGGTTTTATGCTCGACATTCGAAATGTTTTTTTTTTAAACCAATTTCCAAATGGACAACTTTAGTGTTTTGAAACTATTTTTTTTTAAACTTTAAGCTGCGGATGTAAGGATTTAGCTTTGAATCAGCAACACAGCGGACCTGCTCTTAGCAGACATCTCAAGCAGTTTTCAACTATATTCAACCAGCAGTCCCACTGCAACGAAGAAAAAAAAAACCCCCACTGGTCTTTCACCCATCTTATAGAGAACTCATTGCCCTGAAGAAATCAGAATGCACATCAGCACGAACCATTATAATTTATGAGCAATTACAGAAGTGTGTGTATGTAGACTCCAAGTAATCTGTCTTTCTGCTCACTGTCTCATAAATAATTTTTACATTCAAAATCCGTCCTCCGTAATTTATGTAAAGGACTGCCACCGACGCCAATTTATAGTATGGATCTGTTATATACATTTATTCCGATCGTTTTGTCACGCGCGTTCCGATTTAATTCCTTGGTCATGACCGGTGGAAAAAAAAATTGACGACAGAGAAACGGGCATCCGTCAGACGCCAGGCGGAGGGAGAGGGCGGCGGCGGCGGCGGAGGGCGGAGGAGGTTGTGGTTGTGTGAAGGGATTGTGGGAGAGAGCTGACACGTGGCGGGACGTACGAGGCGGGGGCTCACGCTAATCCGCTCCGCAGGGTTACTGCGCCGCGGTTCGGACAAAAATGACCGCCGCCGAGCGCACGGGTCAGGATTTAAACGAAGAAGAGGCTGTGAGGCGGCCCCAGGGTCCTGCTCCACCGCGCTTTTCTGAATGGAACCGCTCATTCATTGGTTCTTGTGGCTGCCACGGCGACGGGGGGGGGTTGAAGCGGAGAGCCGCTAACTGCCGCGCGATGCGTCGTCCCTTTCAGGCGTCCTCGCGCGCACAGACGTGGACTCGACTTGAACCTTCGGAACGGAAGTTTCCGGAAGGACGAGAGCAGCCGGTTCGCGGTAAGGCCGTAAGTGCTCACGCAAAGCCGCGCACGGACCTGCCCTTCAACGCTGAGGGTAAACAAGCCGTGTTCCGGTGTCACCCTCGCACCCTTACCAGCTTCCCATTTCCTGGAAAAGAAATGGGCTTGGTGTGTCACCGCCTGCACCGAGTGCCCCCCCCCACCCCCCCAAGGCCCCCCAGTGCAGCCGATCACACACAGCTGTGATAATACGGAGATAACAGTGCCCAATGCTGGTCCTGGGGGAGCTTCTGTCCGCTGTATTTATTTTCCAGCTGACAACCTAAGCACTCTAATTACTAAACTAATTAGTGCCATAATTGGGCAAAATGTAACCACTCCTCTCAGTTTTTGAGATTATTACTAATTTATATAGTTGGGAAATCTGGACTGTGGCCATGCAATAGCAGTGCTGAGGTGGCCTGATATAGGTAGACACACACAAACATAGGCACGCATGCACGCACGCACGCACGCACGCATGCACACACACACCACTGGTCATAAATTAATATCTCTAAAATATTACTTTTAGTTCTTTGATTTTAACCGCCTTCAAATTCATTAATTAAAAAAAGAAAATGGTTAATAAACAGTACCATTTTCGAAGAAATGAATTAGCAATGACTCGTGAAGGCCAAACTAGTTAAGTAAAACAACAACGAGAAATAGACACGCACATACGCACACATGCACACTCACGCGCACACACACACACACACACGCATACATACACACACACACGCACGCGCGCACACACACACACACACACACGTGCATGCGCATACAGAGACACACGCACGCGCAGACAAACACACGCGCGCACACACACACACACACACACACACAGAACCACTGTAGCAGATAAGGTTCGGCTTTGCCGTTTCAGACCTCGCCGTCGCTGCTGAAATCCATTGTAGAATCCATTGTGGAGTCTGGCACCTGCTGCAATAATAATAGCTTGACCCAGCTTCTACACATCGGCCAAGTCTATCATGAGGCAGTATAGCAATTTCAGCCATGACAAGCTGAGAGAGGAGGGGGGGGAAAAAAAAAAGTCAATGTCAGAGCTATAGCCCACCAAATACTTTGTGCTGATGTGCAATTTCAGTCCCGGCTTGCATTTGATAGCTTGTTTATTATTTTCTGAGAAAGACTGAATGAATAGCTTTCGGTGGACATGTATCCTTACACAGGTATAAATGGAAGCAGAGGCGCGGCAGTTTCAATATGATTCCAGAAATGAGTTACACGGAGGCGCGGGCAAAACCAATCTTATCAGAGAGAAATAAATATGGAAATGCGAGGGGGGTAATGGTCCCCTCCGCGTGGCGGAGACACTTTATCAGCCGCACAACTTGTAGGGCATTTTAAATAAATCGACTTGACCACAAAAGCCCCTTCAGACCACAAAAAGGATTTGAATTTATTCGCCGTGTCACTCCGGTAAACAGTTGGTAAGGCGTATTTGATGGGGTATTAGGCCATTTTGTTTTTGACGTCTCCTGAATTTGAATCTGTTTAGAGAGCACGATATAAATCACGTCGAACCCTCTGATGCAATGGCAACTACTGGACCAACGGCGCCCTAAAGTATGTAATTTTATAACTAGGCAGCATTATTTTTCAGTGAAAACACTGAAAAGTGTCCCCAATTATAAATATTCTCCGTTAAATTGTGATTTCCCTGATGTATTATAGAAATAGCAGAATAAGAAGGATGACAGTGGGGAAAGTGTACCAATTAGGGAACCATGGGTTATATTCAGAGAAGCAAAGAACATCATTTTTATGTATAATATTTGTAAAAATGAAACAGATGAGGTTAGGACATACAGTTATGTTCATGGCGGTGCAGTGGGTAGCACTGTCGCCTCACAGAAAGAAGGTTCTGGGTTCAAATCCCGGCCTAGGGGAATTGACATGTTCATGGATCTCTGCATGCTCTCCCTGTGTCCGTGTGGGTTTCCTACCTAATAATAAGTAAATAAGCTCTCAAGCAAACACAGGTAGGAACCTCTGAGGTGTTCAGGTACTGCCACAGGGCTGGACATTCTTTGACTCTTACCAGACAATGAGTCTAGATGGGCTGTTCACATTATTATGTATCAATTATGTTTTTTTTAAAAAATATATGAAAGAATGCAGGACTGCTACAGCGGGATGGATGTACACGACTTGTGGCACCAGCTGAAACAGCTCTGCTCGTTGGGGGGGCGGTGGGGAAGGTCCATTCACAAACGCAGTCGCGGGATTGTCCGGCACTGTCGCCGGCCTGAAAGCGGCCAATCAACTCCGTTCCGTTCGGAATTTGAAACCCAATGCTTTTTTCTCAGCAGGAACTTTCATTGGCCAGCTGCTGCAATACAACAAGGCTAGGGCCCTGCCTGCCTGGTGACACAAAGACATCCTAGGGTAGGGTTTCCATGGCGCCAGCGGTGGAGAGAGGCAGCCATGTTTTGTGGCGAGGCCTCGACTGGCGCCTTTGAACAGAAGTTGTTTTTGTTACTACTGCACATAATTATTGGCACGCCACTGTTTAAAAGGTCCTCATCTTCATGATATCAATTTCCAAATGTAACCACACCGTAGCATACATTACATTACATTACATTACAGGCATTTAGCAGACACTCTTATCCAGAGCGACTTACACAACTTTTACACAGAATTTTACATTGTATCCATTTATACAGCTGGATATATACTGAAGCAATTCCGGTTAAGTACCTTGCTCAAGGGTACAACGGCAGTGTCCTTACCCGGGAATCGAACCTGCGACCTTTCGGTTAAAAGCCCAGTTCCTTACTCACTGTGCTACACTCCGTCACATATCAGCACAACACAACAGCATATGACACAATCCCTGAGGTGAAATTGTAACAAGGCTGGAGTGTTACGAAGAACAAATTTCACGATAGTAAATAACCAAACAACACGCTTTACACAGCAACAGCACAAGCACCATTTCAACTCCTCTTCCCGATCTCATACAGTACATATCCTAGTAGAAACAGAAAAAAAGGTTCTCATCGCAAGTTTCTAACATTTGTTCTCGTGATAGATTTATATATTGTAAGTAACAACACGCTGTTTTTCTTTATTGGATTAATTTCAAGGTGTACAGATTACCTTAAACAGGTCGCTGTGACACAATATCATATCGGACAACGCTACAGAGGGAACACACGCGGAGAAAAGCTAAATGAAGTCAGCAGCTGATTTCAGTGCATCGCTATTCCCGGCTGTATTAGCCTCCTGCTGTGCATTTGGGCTCTGTGGGCTCAGCACTGTGATGACAGTCTGGTTGCAGTAGATTTTCTGTTGGTTAACCAGCTGTTTCTTTAAAAAAAAAAAATTCTTTTTTTGGTCGAGACAGATGTACGAACCATACATATGCTCCTGTCAAAAAAAATGATTACAAGGAACATTTTCAAAGATGTTTTTTTTAATTTTTTTCTTTTGTCACGATAAGAGAGCTTAAGATTAATTTTCTTAAGGATTTTATTTCGAGCCTTCAAAAAAAAAAGAAAAAAAAGGAATAAAAATCTCCATAACACTTCAATGAAAGGGCAATTATGCATACTGAAAATATTTAATAACATTATTATATATCATTAAAAAGACATTGATACATAGGCATAATTAATGATTGTTACTTAATACATTATTATTAAGAAGCAGGTTGGGGGGTTGAAAATGAAAAATGTTACAATATGTTAAAATATGATTATATATAATATATATACTCAAATGCACTGATGTAATTCTCTGAGTCATTTCTCAGTCCTGAGCTTAATATCTTAAAAGAATTAATATAGAACTTATAAACTAATATTTATTCATGAAAAAGAAATGTCTATAATGTAGTTATGACTGTTTTATTAAGCATTAATAGGTGTGAAATATACTTGCATGCTATCATAGCATTTTTGTAAGACAGGAAAATAAATCTTTGTGTAGAGATGATGAAATCTATTTTCTCCACACCTGACTCGCACGCAGAGAAGCAATTAAAAGACCTAATCATGGACAATATGCAAGAATGAGACCTTGTGCAATGTCTGAATATGCGGTCTTCATGTGGTATATGTATCCATGTAACTTCACCATTGGCTGTACTGCTACTCGCTATTGTTAATACCTGTACCAGGGGTCCCATACCGTGGGTCTGATCTGAGGATGGGGTCACTTGAAATATTTTGGAAAAAAGTCATTTTTTTGTCTCTTTAAAATATGCAAATTTAGGGTACTACATGTCAAACATCACAACAACTCAACTGTAATAAAGCAATAAGGCACAAGAGGTTGTGGTATATTGGCAATGCAGTCACGGCTAAACAGTGTTGTTAGGCACAAGGTGCGTGTGCAGGTGGGGTGTTGGTGCTGTGCAAATTTCATGTAAATGAACAAACTTTCATTTGGGGTCGCATCAGAAAAAAAGTTTGGGAACGCCTGGCCTATACTGTCTATGCTGGGGTAAAATAGCTTTGTAACCCCAAGCAAGTTTCTGCGAACCCACAGTAAAGTATTATCAGATTTAATAACAGGCAGTGATTCTTAATTTAAGGACAGTTACCAGCTAGTTAAATGCCTCGGGCTATAATCTGTCAAACCACAATGATTATTTGCTCTGATAGAACCCTCATCATCCCCTCAATCCTCCCTATTACTAGTCAGTCTGTAACTATTGATACCGGGCAGGCCAGTGGAGGGCGGGCTTCATGTCTATATCTGGGCTCCTTCCAAGATCTCTTCCCATTGGCCTTTTTTTTCTCACCACAGTTTAAGTGTTTTTTTTCTTCCCACTGGGGAGTTTTTTACCTCACTTTTTTACAGGGGTTTCAAGCTCAATCTTTCCCAATTTTCATATTAGCAATATTTCTTCGTGACAGTGTCTCTGTAAAACGGGCTATACAAATAAAACTGAATCGAATTGAAAGATCAAATAACTTTCTTCTCGTTTTTTTATTTATTTCCACAGGTTTCACCCTTTTATTGTTGAATCCGCACGCCACTTTTATTGCCGAAACACTTCACCACACGTGCGGATCATCCTCAATCAAAGCCAGACCTCAGAAGGGAAAGCTGCCCTCCGTCGTTTCGGAGAAACAAAGATCTGCTCCTGCTTTCCCTGAAAAGCCTTGTCACAAATCGATGTAACACCTGACTGTTACTCCCCCCCCCCCCCCCCCCCCCCCGGCCCCGCCCCCTCCTGCCCCCAACCCCCTATTAAAAGCGGTCTGGCCATCATGTGATGTACACTGTACTAACTCCCCTGTGTTGTGTGAATGTCAAGATTTAGGAGGTCGGGAGGTTTAAAAAAAAAAAAAAGCAACACGATTTTCAAAGTCATAGTCCGTGGAAATAAAAAGCACTTTCCCTTATAGTTGCGTTTGGACAAAAAAAAAAAAAACTGAAAAAACAGCAGCACAGGTGCCCAGATGAGTTTACCTTTCAGCTCTCAGTTAAGTGGCCTACTGTTCAGAACCCAAGCGCAAAAAAAACCGGTCACAGGAACACAATCAGCCACAAAATGACATTGAAATTAGCCAGGCACTCACATCATGTAAAAAAACACACGCATTTCAAAGTGCTCCGTAATGAGAAACGATGACTTTCATTTCACTTTCGCTTGAAATAAATTACCCATTCATTTACATCGATAATCAGGAAAGAATGTACGAAAATTACAGCGAGGACAGAAGGGACTCCGCTTTCTACGCCGCGTGTTTGTTCGAACCCAGAAGTCCATTTTCGGGGGGGGGGCGTAAGGAACGCATAACCGTTCACTCTGCTTTCACGGGAGAAAAAGGGTTTCTAAATCACCATGCAGGACAAAACCGAGATGAATGTCTCTATAAATGGCGGCTTAGGACCGTCTAATTCAAAGCACTGTCGTAATCAAGCGCTCACAAAGGACGGTAATTGCCTGGAGTCGATCTCTGTTGACAGAAATAGATTGGCATTGTGTTCCACAATACTTTCATTCCGCCAGGCACCGCTCCCGTAAGAACTTCACATGAGCGCCACCAGAGAGAGAGAAACCCACATTTTCCCGCCATTTTTTTTTTTACCCCACTGTGGTGCTGCTCCTCATACAGATCTCTCTGGTTGCTGTCTGTTTAACGTGTATCACGCTGTAATGTGCTGGGTGAGGACGGCTTCACGATTACTTTTGCAATAATGAGCAGCGTACGGATTGCTTTATGCTTGGCCATGCTGTAATCTGCTTAGCGCAGACTGCTTCGCTATTGGCTATGCTGTAACTTGCTGTGTAGGGACTGCGTCATGATTGGTCATGCTGTAATCTGTAACGCGTAGACCACTGCAGAAATTGGTTATGCTGTAATGTGTTGTTTATGGGCTGTTATGATTGATTATGCTGTAATGTGCGGTGTAAGGACTGCGTTACAATTGGTTATGCTGTAATATGCTGTTTATAGACTGCATTATGATTAATTATGCTGTATGCTGTTCATGGATTACTTTATGATTGGCTATGCAGTAAAGTACTGTGTAAGAACTTACTTTATGATTGGCCATGGCATAAGGTACATTATAAGGATCACTGTATTAGGCCATATGAGGACATACAGAATAATGATGAGAATGGACCATTTAGCCAGGCAAGACATGTTGTTTATCTAGAGTCCAGATTAGAAAGCATACTATACACACTGCATCGTTTTCAGGCGGCAACATCAAGACCAAAAGCTACAAATTCTTTCTTTCAGTATTCATGTTCTTATTCACAAATAAACACTGAGCTTGCCTTTAAAACATTGCCTGAAACATTCACCACGTCTAATTCACCATGCAGTGTCACGTCAGCGTGGATATACTGTAGCAATAGTCTACCGGCAGCTTGTCACCAAAAATAAATATTTCAGGACCGTGTGATAGGGAGAAGTAGGTAAATAAGGAAGAACCAGAACCAGTGCTCTGTCCTTCAGAAGCGTTTATACTGAATTTCCCTCTCCAGACAGCCAGAAGTTTCTGTTGTCTTGGCCCACATCACAACTCACTATAGAAATAAAACAGAAGCACTATTAGAGAGCAGAGGCAACATCAACTTTTCTTGAGTAAATATAGACTCTTGCCGGGCTCATACCCTGTCTACCAAATGCAGGTTCGCTCCCAGAAGAAAATAACTAGCTGGTGGCTTGAGCAGTCTTGGAGACCAGGTTTGGATGGGGTACCTAATCTGATGTGAACGAATGAGACTGAACACTTTCTAGGTCCAACTCCACTGCCAAAGGAACATGCTTCGCCAGTCAGTCACATCTATAGTTATATATAATATAGTTATATATTCATAGCGTTAGTAATTTTCCTAATAATAAATCCAGCCACATTAATTTGAGACCCCCAAATCCTGTCAATTCTGCATCTAAATTCACTAGGAGTAATTCACTTCAAATGGCATCTCAACATTTTACAAAAACAATAATATATATATATACTTATCCAGTTAAATGTCACCCTGTTTGACAGCTGTTGATGTGTGATCAAAAACATGAGCGTTTTAAGATCCCTGTCTGAAATACTGCATAAATGCAAACCACAATGGGAAATTAATAACACGGCTAACGGGTGGTATTCTCAAATCCAGATCAATGAAACAAGTGCTGAGGGGGCGGGGGGGGGGGGGGGGGGTTCAGCCCGATTCTGCTGCTCTTCCAGCACGGTTAGGGCCTCCTCAGTCCACAGACGACAGCGCCGCCCCCTCCTCCCCCCTCCCCCCCCCCCCCACCTCAGTCCATCACCCCCGGTGGAACTCCATCCATCCATCCTGTGTTCAGTGGGATTGGATCCCATTTGTCACAGCGCTGGTGGAGTGTGCAGTTATAGACGGTGGAATTTGTCAGTTTTTCGGGGGCCCGGCATGTTCCTGTGGGCCCCTCGCCCCCCCCAAAAAACCCCCTTGGCCCCCCCCCCCCCCCTCCCCCCACCCCCACCCACGTGCGGCTGGCTCTGTGCCAGCCTGGCTCCTGGGCCGCGCGCAGGTTGCTTTATTTCGCCTGTCATTAATAAAGAGAAGTGGCCCCTGCACCTGTCCGCTGACAGGCTCCCGGCGAGACCGGGGCCCACGAGGAGGAGGAGGAGGAGGAGGAGGAGGAGGAGGAGCAGCCGGACACTCGCGGGCCGCTTAATGAACTGCCTCAGACTGCGCGGCGGCGTCGCTCCGGATCGCCTGCCATTTCCTTTCCCCCTCGCTGATGTTTCCCCTCCTCGCCGCGCCTCACAGCCGGAGTGACATTTACTGCTGACAGCCAATCAACACGCCGGAAAGGCAAGCAGAGGACCCAGAGGAATCGCCTGCGATCGGACCCTTTTTTTTTCTCAACACTTTTTTTTTTTTTTTTTACACTTTGCTCACCCGACCAAGTCCTTCTTCTCAGCCGGACGCATTTGCAGTGGCTTATTATTTACTGGGATGTGACACAGGCCTTTGAAGCGGTGTGTCCCTCTATGTGACACAACCAGACGTATTTGCCCGGAAATCAAGAATAAACTCTGAAACAGTAGCGATGAAAACACTTTTTTTTTAAATAGTTCACTTGACTGCAAAATAAGCATCGCATTTTACAGGAAGCGCTAACTTAGTTAAAAAAATGCTTAACGCAAGCTAAAAACCACCCCGTGAATCAATATTATACATCATGGCAATGCGAACATCTTAATCTCGCCGAAATCCTTCTGACACGATGTCGATAAACGAACCATTTGAAAGATAACAAGGGATTAATGTTTGTTCCCACTCAGTCGCCTCCCCTGGCACTTCACTGACGTCACTGGACGGTTGCACAAGATTAACTTCCAGGAGGTTTAAATGTGTCACCGGCAAACGAGAGAGACTCACATTAAATGGCAGTTACGCGAGTTACGCTGGACACGCCACAAGGTGCCAACACACAGTCGATACGCCAGTTTATTTATGGGGCGCGTTCGAAGGTTCCACGACCAAACTGCCGTCCGGCAAAATCTCCGCTGCCTCTTAAAGTTCTTGGTTCTTCGACATTACCAAAACCTCAAGAAAACCAGCTCCTGTTAATCCGCCCGTACCGATAATACAGTAAAACAGATCGACATGATAAATCCTTTGAATATTTGGCAGGCAAAAAAAATTAAAATAATAATGATAATAATGTTTAAAATGGCAGCAGCGCAGAGCACTCTTGCGATGCCAGGAATCACGACCGGTGATATTGAAATAGAAGCTGCCGGACTTTGGCAGACGGCGCTTCTGCCAGTCACCCGTTGTTTTTAATCTACAGCGCACACGCACGCCAAGGTCTTCCAAACGCGGCGAATTAGTCACGCGGCTCTGAACTTCACTCGGATCCAGGGGTTGCGCTGTGTGTCCGCGCCGTGGTTTTTTTTAAATTTGGGAACCCCCAGAGGCAAAAGAATCACTGAGAGCATTTGGCAATGGCGGGCGGAGGCCGGTGTCACCTTGCTACCTGCTGCTTCAGCCTCCGCGCCCTCAAACCGACTCTTCAAACACCACCTGCCAATGGCAGTCAGGTAATGTCACGCAGTTATATTCCAGACACGGGCGAATTCAAGGCTGTACCCAATAGAGATTTTTTTTCTTTTTTTCTTTTTCGTCCTTTAAACATTACAGCCCAGAGAGGTATGCTTAAGAGTTCAGCTTATAATCACATAAAAGAATATAAATGTGCTTAGCTTTGATACATTTTTGAACAATAAAGGCAAAATGAGGATAACAGTCGAATTGACATTCATATAGCTTAGCTTTTCCCAGCTCTACGTTTACAGCTACGTTTTTACTAGTGTTTACCTTTCAACAAGCCCAGTAAAAGCGTCTACAGAATATTATGTGTGAGCATATACCGGGGCAAGTACTCACTGTGCCTTTATCATATGCGATAAAAGATACTTCGATAAATGCATCAGTAAAACTTCTCCACAATTTTCTCCCCCAACGGTAGCGCATATTAACCATCAATCTTACGTAAGCGCGTTCGCCGTTGGCCCGCTACGCTCCAGAGGCACAGAGAGCTCCGGCGCTCTCATTAGCGAGCCCATCCCCTCCTGAGATGTGTGACTTTGTTTGGGAAGTGGAGCCCAGAGCAGGTGCCTGTGCCAGGGACCCTCAGAAAGGGCTCTTTCATAGGCCGCCAGCCCTCGTAACTCAAGGGCGGTTTAACAGAGTTTAACTGATCCCCCTCAGGGGCGTCGGTCCCCGCTCCGCACGCTCCCGTCTCACTCGAACGCGCCCCGACGTCTTTACCGCTAACCGGCTTACCCTGACCCACCGAGAACCACCGAGAACTACTGAGAAGCACCGAGAACCACTGAGAACCACTGAGAACCACCGAGAACCACCGAGAACCACCGAGAACCACTGAGAACCACCGAGAACCACCGAGAACCACCGAGACCCACCGAGACCCACCGAGACCCACGAGAACCACCGAGAACCACCGAGAACCAAGCAGACAGAGACAGCGAGGCTGGTCCGGGTGTATTGTGATTCCAAACAACGACGTACATTACGAGACACTTCCACTAAAAAAAAACAAAAAAAACAACTTGTGTAAATCGATGGGTATATTTCACTCTGCCCAGACTTTTAGGATTTTAAATGTCACATCAAATCAAATTGGGGAGAAAAAAAAAACAGATTTTCTCACTTCTCTATTTACTTGAAAACAATTCTGTCTCGCAGAGCCGAAGCAATTATGTGCCGTTTTTAGAAAATGTCAGAGACCAAAACACGATCGCTTATGCTTTCGTCTTCATTTTCTGCAGCGCATTCGGGAATTTATGAAATTTTACTTTTCTGAAACCCTCAATAAAATTGTTCACAGAGAAGAAAAAAAAAAAATAATAATGAGAAATAAAGCAATATTCTCAGCGCATACCTGTTAGGCCGTGCAGCTGAAAAAAAGAGAGACTTTCTGCTCATTATACACGGTCGCGAAGAAAGAGCGTAGCATCGCAGTGAGGGGAGAGGGAGAGAGAGAGAGAGGGAGAGGGAGAGAGAGAGAGAGGGAGAGTGAGAGAGAGAGAGAGAGAGAGAGAGAGAGAGAGAGAGAGAGAGAGAGAGAGAGAGGGAGAGAGAGAGAGAGAGAGAGAGAGAGAGAGAGGGAGAGAGAGAGAGAGGGAGAGAGAGAGAGGGAGAGAGAGAGAGAGAGAGAGAGAGAGGCCTTCAGACGAAATTAGAACTTGGCAACGGGCGCGCGGAACGAGCACTCAGTCACACTCGCGCCACTCCGGCCCGGACTCCGCGATAAATCAGAGCGTCCCCTCGTCTTTTTTTTTTAAACGCCGCGCGGCCGCCGCTTCTTCTCCAAGTTATTATCCGTCCGGATTTTTTCCTCCTCCGACGACGCCGTGTTTCACACCCTTTAATTTTTCACAGCTAAGCGCAATTATGCGTCCGTTTAAAGCGGCGACAGTCGCGATGCGAAGCCCTGCACCTGTTCCACTTCCTCTCTGCAAGCTAATGAGGGAACGAGCTGGCCTAATTACAGAATCTCCCCGGAGGACGCCCTGGAGTGTACACTGATCAAAACAAATAAGACACTCCTGTTTTCTGTTTGCATAATAATCATATATATATATATATATATACGCACACAGTATGTACTGATCACATTTTTTACATATGGTGGAGGTATACATGTATTTTGAATAAAATATTTTTATATTTTAACAATATATTTAGTTACATTATAACTAAAAACAGCCTTTTCCTTCAAAAATGAGACTTTGCTGAGATGTGCTGGACCTGTTTTTTTGTTTTTTTTTGATGAAATCTGATGAAATCGCCTCCTGCATGTGCTTCCTGTGTGGAGTGAACCCGGAGGCAGTGGCGTATGAATTCCATAATCCCACACCGAGGGATGGAAGCGGCGTATGAGCACGCGATAAATAAATAAGAAAATCACAGCGGAGAGACAGTGAGGCCTTGCCTGCACCGCGTGCCATTATTACCTGAGGCAATTACCAAAGGTGTCGGGGACACGGCGAACTGACAGGGCTGGGCCAGGGTGCCAGGAGTTAGGAGCCCTGCTGGTTTTACCAAGAGGAGGGAGGACTGAGCGTGTCACTGTGATGACATTCTCAGAGAGAGAGAGAGAGGGGGGGGGGGGGGAGAGAGGGAAGCAGAGAGGGAGAGAGAAGGAGAGACAGAAAGAGAAAGAGAGAGAGAGAAAGAGATAGGGACAGAGAGAGAGGGGGTGTGAGAGAGAGAGGGAGCGAGAGAGGGGGAGGCAGAGAGGGACAGTGAAGGAGAGACAGAAAAAGAGAGGGACACAGATAAGAGGGAGAGAAAGGGACAGAGAGAGAGCGAGGGGGGGAGAGGGACACAGAGAGAGGGAGAGAAAAGGAGAGAGAGAGGGGAGAGAGAAGGAATGAGGGAAAGAGAAAGAGAGTGAGATGGGGAGATGAGCTATAACAGAGGCTGTGAGAGAAAGCCAGAGGCAGACAAGAGGGGATGAGTAATTCAGAGAGAGAGAGAGAAAAAAATGAGAGGTAAACTGGGAGAAAGACACACAGTGAAATAGGCAGAGACAGGGAGAGGAAAAGAGACTGTTGGGACTGCTGACATTTCTGTTATTGTTAATGCCTTTGGAAATATATTCAAACACGTCACACCGATAAAGCACATTAAACCGAACCGGGAGACAGATGAAAGGAGATACACACACACACACACACACACGCACTGAGGGGGAGAGAGAGAACAGGCGGAAAAGAGAGAACGACACACAGGCAGAGAGAGACGGAGGGAGACAGAGAGAGAGAGAGAAGGGGAAGAATAAAGGAAAGGGTTGAGGGACAGAGGGATGCGGAGAGAAAGAGGCACACATAGAGATGGGGGGGGGGGGGGATCTCACAGACCCGCGCTGAACGGAAACAGATGCTACAGCCCGGCCCCCCATCCATACCCCCCCCCCCCCCCCCCAGCGGACCCCCGAAACCTCTCTACCCCCCTGCTGCATGCGTGACAGCCACCCGGGAGCGAGAGGACCCAGGCGCGCCTCCGCTAACAGCATTACCGCGCTGACAGGCCTGACAGGGGGGGACAGATTCGCTGGGCTCCCGGAGTCTATCTGAACTTCACATTACAATCTCACAGAGCCAGACCCGAAGCAGGCTGCACAGTCACATGCAGCTCCCAGCAGCACGGACGTACTGTGTCCGCGCTTGGCTCAAGTTCTACTTTTTTTCCTCTGCGTTCACTGAGTCCAAAAAGTGACCGCGATATTCACCGTGCTGAATCACGCCACGCTGCGTTGGGAGGGGTACAGCGACCGGCCCTCGTCGACCGACCGCGACCGCGCCCGCTACTCCACCCGGGGTCGGACCGGCTTAGCGCTTAGCGACGCGCAACGCAACGCAGGCGGAACAACGCCACCTTCCATTTCAGATGGAATCTCCACGTCACGCCACCATCAGATAACCCCCTTTTACTTTCCTCTTCGGCTGCAAACAGCCAGCCATGGAGCGTCCGGGGGGAAGGGGGGGAGGAGGAGGGAGAAGGGAGAACGGGAGGCCGCAAAACGTTTTGTCAGCAGGCAGATAAGGCCCCGCTCACTCCCCGTCTGTCATTCATTCACCACCAGAGGAAGATTTCGTTCGCTGTCATGGAAATCCCCCCCCACCCATAAAGACTCCCCGTTATCAGACCACGGGAATTTTATCGGTGGTGTGTCTCCACGGCGGCCCATTTGCCAAGCCGGGAAAAAGCACTTCCTGCAGGACAAAAAATACAAAAAAAAAAAAACTGGCAAGGTTGGAGCAAGGTGACCCTCCCCCTCTGGAGTGGGTCAGGATCAGAGGCAGACATGCGGCGGACCGCTGGCCGCTCGACGGGAAGAGCGGCCTGGCGTTTGAAGTGCCGTTAGAGGCGCGGGGATACGCATGCTGACAGGGCAGCGCCGAAAAGAGGAAGAGAGGCACGCCCGGGGGGGGGTCAGCTGCCCCTCCCGCTCACAGTCCCGCTAACGTTCCCGCTAACGCTCCCGCTGCTCTCGCGGGACAAAAGGCGGCAGAGGCTGCATCCTGTGCAGCTGGAGGGCCCCGCACTCTGGCCAACACCTGGCGATAGAATTACCGCCGGTCCCCAAACCCGGCCCCCGAGCCCTGGATAAACCACTCCCCCTTCGCCCTCAAACAGGAAGTGGTGACGTTCGTAAGGAAGAAACCTTTTCGATCTCTTGACGAGTAATTTCTGGATTTACGGAGGACGCTGCAAGGATTTTTTTTTACAAGAATTTTGGGCACTTCAAAATTGTTGTAAAAACGATCCCAGAAGACCTTTTACAATTAACCTACTGATTTTAAAAGGTTTTCAGATTTTACAGCTCAGTATGTTTCCTGTTTCTGATAATGTGTTGCCTAAAATGAAGACACATACAAAACAGTTATGAAAATGTCAGGTCCTTCTGTGTCTTGTTCGGCTCTTACATTCTTGTATATATATCTTTTAAAAATATATTGCCAGGAATATCATAACTCAAAATCCAGCTCAAGATTGGAACACGTCGCACTGCACTGCACTCCCCAGCCCCCCCCTTCCCGCTCCCCGCCCCCCTCTGCAGCGGCGCGTGATGCCGTGCTGGTTCCATGAGGCCGCGGTGAGATCTGTGGCACGCCCACCGAGACTGGCACAGGCGGGCGTGCCACACGCTGGACGCTGGGGAACCAGGCTCTACAACAACATCCATCTTGACTGGCACCTGGTCGCAGGGAGACTGGCGCACAGACAGGGGGACCGGGACGGTAATGGGCTCTGTGGGTCTCTGGGACTGCAGGCAGGAGGGGAACAGCACGGGGGAGGGGTGGGGGGGGGGGGGGGGGCAGACCTAATGCACAGTGTGCAAATACACGCACCCCCTCCTCCCCCTCTCCCCCTCCCTCCTCTCCTAAGTCTATGGCTTGTGAAACAATGCATGAAAATGTCCTGTAGGGGATTTTAAAAAGTGACACTTTTCTCTCAATCAAGTTCTGCATTATTTATGCCATTTCTCTAGCGTCACATTGCCACTGCGGCCTGATGTTAGGTAGCGCTCCACATGGGTACACACAAAAGGGTCACGCCACCAGGAGTGGCTGAACACTGGAATGGTTGTCAGGAATGTCCAGACTAGGGGTGTGCAGAGAAATCATTATCTGTAACTATTTGTATCTGTAAAAAAAAAAACCTGGACTGGAAGAAAAAAAAGCCTGGACTGGATGAAAAAAAAACTGGACTGGATGAAAAAAAAACTGGACTGAAAAAAAAAAAAAAACCTGGACTGGATGAAAAAAAAAACCTGGACTGGATGAAAAAAAAAACTGGACTGGAAGAAAAAAAAAACCTGGACTGGATGAAAAAAAACTGGACTGGAAGAAAAAAAAACCTGGACTGGAAGAAAAAAAAAAACCTGGACTGGATGAAAAAAAAACTGGACTGGAAGAAATGAAAACCTGGACTGGAAAAAAAAACCTGGATTGGAAGAAAAAAAATGGACTGGAAAAAAAAAAAACTGGATTGGAAGAAAAAAAAAACTTTTTAAATGGTGTGGTCGCGCAGTGTAGACAACGTCTTTCTAAGACCCTCTGAAACGGGTTTTGAATGCCAGCTAGCTTTATGAGAGGTTCGCCGTCACTAGGCAGCTGCTATGTGCCGGAGTTCCAGATACTCTCTCTCTGCCCGTGTAACGTTAGATAGAGGCTATGAGACCTCGACATGAAGCTGACTTTTTCCCCCCCGAATCCGAATAATAATGAGCAACTTCGGGTAGAAGAAATGTCTGTTTCCATCGAATACAGTATTCGGATTCGCATACATCCCTAGTCCAGACGAACCAGAGGACCGGTGTACCCTAAAGCAACACGATCGTACAAGACTGAAACACTGGGTTTTTGAAACGACAGGATGCCCATGAGTCTGGCTGTGACATGGGACAGCAGTTGCACATCAAAGAAACCACTGGTGATACTTGTTTTTCTATATTTATTCTAATTTCTAACATTCTGTTTAAAATTACTGCGCGTAATACCTAGCTATATCAGACATAGATATATTTCATTTATAGTACAAAATGCACAAAGGTTCACATGTTGATTTTAAATGGGGATTACCCAGCCTGTACATGGACACCAATGAACACAGATTTAAGCCGGATCGCATGCCGTACGATCACTTAAGCTTGCGCATTCCCGAGTTTACAGCCTAGCGAAAAGGTAGCGAACTGGCTGAGTGCCTGCAATAATGTACCTTTTTCCCTCTGCATAGCTTACAGTACCTCACATCCATAATTTATATCAAATATTCATAATTCTAATGTCTTTCAAGCCACCGTGGAGCAGTGCTTACTGAGGCATTAACCGACTCCTTGACCCACTTGCAAGACTTTATCAAGCCATTCATTTTGCAAAGCTTGCCTTGAAAGATGAAAAAAATAAAACCTGCTAAGAAAACTCAATTATCAGCGTTGTCTTCTTAACAGTTGATCTACACTAATGCCCATAACATCAATAGATCTACTGATGTTATGGGTGACATTTTATAAAAATGTTCACAGCACTTGTGCGTTCAGCCACAGCACTGCGTCTACATGATTACTGCACTGCAGTCTTTATGGATTGTATGAAAAGTAACAGATAGCAACTTAAAAAAAAAAAATAAATAAAAAAAACGGACAGAGAACCAATCTCAGCAGCGGGAAGCCGCGCGTTCGCGGGGGAAATGTTCGGGTCCCCGCTGAGTTTTGCTCTCCTTTCTCTACCTTTCTCCGCGAAACAAACCCCCCTCAAAAGAACGGGCTCAAGGTCGGACGCCGGTGGTACCGTAGGCTACAATTTGGAGCATGTCTTTAAAACCCCAAATATTTCTTATGAGCCCGCAGTCTCCCCGGAGCGCCCGGTCCGACTGCTCGCTCTCTCTCTCTCTCTCTCTCTCCTCGCTCTGTTTCGTCCTTCTGGCTTTCCGCTGGTGAGAAACGTAACATTAGGGGCCAATTAATGACAGAGAATGTCAGAGCAGTGGAGCCGTTTCCTCTCTCTCTCTCTCTCTCTCTCGATCTCCCTTCCCTCCCTCTCTTTCTCTCTCTTTCTCAACCCCCCCCCCCTCTCTCTCTCATGCTCTCCCCTCCCTCTCTTTGTCTTTCTCTCTCTCTTTCATTCTCTCTCCATCTCTCTCTCTCTCACACACACACACGCACACACACCTGCACAGTGCACACACACACACGCACGCACACACACACTCTCTCTCTCTCTCTCTCTTCCTGCTGTTAGGAATGAGGCTCTACCACTAACACCCCTCTCACAGGGGAAATCTCAAGCCTCAAGCCCGGCTGTAAAGCGTGTCCTCACGGCTGAGTCCTTGGACCCGCTCTGCACGGTGGGCGTCGCCCGCTACCGGCGCAAAAACACCGCGACGAGGAGGCCGCGTCCTCACAATAGCCAGACCGCCGTTCCACCGGGAACGTTTCGAAGTCAGCGCTTTGTGTTTTTAGGCTTCCGACAGTCCCGGTTTTCAGCTAAAAAAAAAGGTTGGGATTGCCGAGTGACTCTCTCAAATAAGTGTCAGTCGGCAGGCTATAGAAACGTGGTACCAGCCTCCCCTATATTTGCGTGAACTTCTTTGGGACCATTACAGAAAAGGGCCGTCAGGATGGAACCCAGTCCAACTTCTGAATGCCTAATTAGATGCTCCACTGCCCCAATCTATAAGATTGGAGAAGATTTGATTTTTGTGTGAACTAAATGCTGCAGTGGGGGGCTATGGCAGTTTTTCATCCTGTTGAAAGGCAGAATTTTGTCAGGCGGCAGTGCAGTGTTATGGATAAGGAGCGGTCTTGTAACCTAAAGGTCACAGGTTGGATTCCCATGTTGGACACTGTCATTGTACCCTTGAGCAAGGTACTTAACCTGCTTTGCTTCAGATCCAGCTGTATGAATGGATGCAATGTAAATGCTGTGTAAAAAAGTTGCGAAAGTCGGTCTGGATAAGAGCGTCTGCTAAATGCCTGTAATATGTTTACTCAGGAAGAACTACATACCTCTAGGGTTTCACTACACTGTGTGCTTTGTACTGTAAATAAACATGTGTGCCCACAGATACACACATCCCCACACACCAATTCCTCTCCCTAAATTAAGCCCCCTCTGTATGTGTATACAATTAATGCTTCACAAACAGAAGGCCGTGCAATGTAGGACATCCCTTGTGCCTTCATGAAATCAATGGTATAATCCTTAGATACCTTTTCTATATCTTATTTATAGTATGCGTACCCATCAGGGTGCACTGAGTATTGAATCTTGACTGACTGCAAACAACCCATTAAGAGTGATGCAAGAGGTAAGCATTTTGCCGAAGAGTTTGACAAAGCAAAGTTCCCCTTAACGTTGCAGTATTGTTCAAACATGATAGCAGTTTGTAATGTGTGTTCCTACCCTATTTTATTTCTCAAGACACTTGTAAATAGGAGGCTGTATGGGACGGCTGTTGACTACCTGACATGAGGATCTGATCCGATCAGTAGGAAATTATTGCCAGACAATGATGCTTGATTTGTTTAATGAACTTCAGAGGGGGGAATTGCATAATATTTCCAGTGGGTATGATAACTGGTTATTGTGAGAGATCATATTGATACTTAAAGACACTTAGGTTGAGTATTCATTTACATACATTTGCAGTGGTCAGCACTATGCTGAAGTTTAATTATGATAATAGTCTCAGTTTAGAAATGACGTGTGTGTGTGTGTGTGTGTACACAGGCATGCATGTGTGTGTAGAGTCCTTGAAGTAGATTACAGTACATATGAAAATCTTAAATAATATATACTGAAATTACGCAGAGATAAACTGTAGAATTACCAGAGCAATGATAATTAATTCATAAATCCACCTCTAAAGATTGTTGTAGTGTCTTTTCCAAGAGAGAAATCTGAAATACAAAGTCAAGTATTTGACAAAAATACCACAAGTGTCCTATTTAACAGATGGAAGAGTTCCATTTGACAGTGCCCATGTAATCCTATCATGAGTAGCACTCACACTAGTGTTATTATTGCAAAGTTCATTCAGCCAGGAGTTCTTGAATTCACTTCTTTGTGGCTCCCAGCAGCTCCAGTGTATTCAAGGATGAGGAGTGGAGTGGGATGAGGAATGGGTAAAAATAACAAAGGCCGGTCCCCCCCACCCCCGCCCCCCCCCCTCCAACTCCTGAGTCAAGCGCTGACATATGTCTCCATTACGCGTGACAGCAACGACACCCACACCGCAGTGACTAGCGTCGCGGAGAGAGAGAGAGAGAGAGAGAGAGAGAGAGAGGCTGAAGCCTGCGTTTAGCCAGGCCTTGACACTCCAAATCTCCAGTCAGTTTACAGTAAATGGACTGGCCAGCGTCCCCCCCTCTCCTCCCCCACCACCCCCTACTCCACTCCCCCACCACCCCCGCCCAGCCCTCCCCCCCCCCCCCCCCCCCCACACCTCTGTGGAGAGCGTAGGAGGAGGGACGGGAGAGGAGCGGTCAAGGCGTTAAACGTGGTTACCGTGGCGTTTCAGCAGTCGAGGCTCGCGAGCGCGCACTCCGCGCAGAACGCGTACGCGTAAAACGAGAAACAACCCACTTGCGCGCGCAGGCTAATCATGCGTGAGCACGCGTGTGTGAGCAGGCTGAACGTGCGTGAGCACGCGTGTGTGCGTTTGCATGTTTGCGTACGAGCGCGTTAGTGCATACGTGTGCTCCTGAACGCCGGTGTTAAAGGCTGTCGCGCGTACGCGTCGACACGTCGCTGCATTATCGCCACGTTCGCCGATGCGCGGGAACAGACGCTAAGTATTCTGGGCCGGGTGGAGGTTTCCTGGGGAGCGTTTGTGACGCTGTACGCAGAAGGAAATGAAAGTTTGAATATCGAGCTGAAAGGAAATGAGAGGGAATAGACGGGGCGTCACACGCACGGCAAAAAAAAAAAGAAAGAAGGTTGCCGGGAGCGACCGGGCGGAGCGGAGGCACGCTTGGTTCGGGACGGGGGGCTTCCGTGGACCACGCGCTAATGACCTGTGGTACTGAGCGTACGGGGTGCAGGGCGACCCGAAAAACAGGGCTACGGCCCCCAGGGGCCACCGCGGCCCCCCCGAAAACGGAGAGCAGGCCGAGGACAGCGATTCGACCCCGACCCCCGGGAGACACACCTGTGAGGCGGGCAAAAAAAAGTTACCCCAGACCTGAGTTCTGAAAACACATTTCAGTAAAAGCAAGACGACTCGCTCGGTCATCGCATACGCCATTTAAGAGGAGCGCTGTTTCGTAGGTAAAAAAATCCCAGCGCGCCGAACCGAGAGGCCGTTACAATGTGAATTATTTACCTCCAGCTTCCCATCACCGCGGCACTTTTTATTATTATTTTTTTGTGACACTACTGGAAAATGATTGCTGCTTTTTCTGCACACGGCAAATCAAACCGTTATTTTTTGGCAAGTACGGTTCAGGGTTCAGGAGAGATCAGTCTCCGTAGCAGGAGGTTATTAAAAATCCTTCAAGTAAAACACGGTTTCCTTTCATGTAAACTGGGTCAACAATGGCATTTTATATGAGCCTAGCCCTCAACCCCCCCCCCCCATTAATTGAGAGCAAGAGATGCCTAGGGCATTCCTCAAGCTATTACTTGTCATAGTGTACAATGGCTACAAGCTGAAAAATGACAAAATGACATCCATAATGCAGTACCTTCTACCTCAAGTCAAATCTATACTAAGAAACTGCATGTGGCAAGAATTAGTTCAGTCACATCTGAACTTTAATTAGTATGTATCCTGAACAGCATAGGCTGTTACGTACATTATGGGATGTGATCGTGTTAACAATGGAATTCAGATATTGTATTCTATTATTGAAATGTTAACAAGAATTGCTTGATTGGCCTGGCATCTCCAACTGTCTTATATTAACCAAAGAAATATAAATGGAAAAGATTTTCCCCCTGAAACATACTGTGTTTCTTTGAATGTGAAGATCTTAATTAGATCAGGCTCCACCAATCAGAGGAGAGACTGCCCTGAACGCTGCCCTTGGCAACAAGCAGACTTGTGCTTGGTGTTCCCTTGTCAAAATGAATCCATGGTAATTGTTAAATAAAAATGGTTTCTTTTTTATAATTATTCCTCAAATCTAGACACACGGTTTAAGCCATGTAATGTAGATACTGGGTGCTCAAGACTGAGGGGTTTTGTTTGTTTAGGTTTTTAAACCTGCGCTGAAACATTTTGACATGTTTTCTTGTACTTCTGGATTGAAAATGAAAACCTGCAAGTGATTCCACCAACAGTTCCTGTTACTCTGGAAATGAAATCCAATACAACATGATACTGTGGAATACAATAGAATTTCCATCAATAGCATTTCCAGGCTTTTTTTGTTTTCTTTCTTTTTCTAATTAAATCAAAGAACATATAGGTTTCTCAAAGCTTCCATGGCTATCTCAACCTTTCAAGAAAATAAGTGAAATAGATGAAGTGCTGCACACTAATTTGGTTTTCTAAGAAGCGGTGCCTATCTGCACTGCTGGTACCACAGAAGCCGTATTCTGCTTGTGTCTCACCGGTCTGTCTGAGCCAATCCTGCTATCCTTCAGCAGGAAATGAAAGGAAATGATTTCACAGTGCTCATGAGTGACCTGGCAACCATTTAATTAACCATTCTTCACTTCCTGACTCTGTGAGACAAAACAGAAAAAAACAAATAGCCTTTTTGGTTCTCAGAATTCTGGAACATTCCTGTGGCAAGAGAGTTACTCCATTAAATGTGTTTTCGGCATTCGCTGAGATCTCTTGTTACGGTACCAAACAGATATTGTTGAAAGACAGGAGGCCTGGATTCGATATTACGACCAACGTCCCCCCCCCCATCCCCTCAACCCCCCGCCCCCCTCCCCCCCTTAACAATTATACCGCCAATCATGGATAAATTGAAGCTGGATTTTCGGCGTGAAATTCCTTAATAGCAAGGCCGTGTCACTCCACCTGGCTTGTGACTAACGGGCTATTATTTTAATGAGGGGGCAAACAATGAAAAACCGATTACCGGCGAAGGAGAGGGGAAAAGGGGGGAAGCTTTATTTATCGTGCCCCCTGAACCCCCCCCCCCCCCCCCCGACGGGGCACGCCGTCCTGATGGAGCGCCATTAACAGCTTACGGGGGCAGCGGAACCCGCCCAGCTCGGTGACCCCCCCCCCCCCCCCCCCCCCCGCCTCCCGCGCAGGTGTCTGTGGTGTGCGGGGGGGGGGGGGGGGGGGGGGGGTTCTGGAGCGGCTTTCTCGCCACCGCACGCGGCACATGATGGATAGGTGTCAAACGCGGGTCTCCTCAGCATTTGTCCGCCTTTCATTTAGCACCTGCTCGCAGCCCGTTGTGAATGGCCCTCTCTACCGCCGCGGCCCCCCCGTCGCATATCAATGCCGACCCCCCGTCAGCCTCTGTTCTAAGACTTTCTCTCTTTTTTTTCTTACATTAGAAACAGAGAGCAGCAGCTACTCTAGGAACAGAGACCTCTCTCACCCCCCATTAGCATACAGTAACTCAACGGTTTCTCCCACCTCTACTGCGCAGCCTGCTCCGACACAAGAAACGCCAGCGGAGGGAAGAAGAAAAAAAAAAAAAACTTTAATATACCTTTTTACTATTCAGAATTTCATGATTCGAAACAAAAACCTTGGCCTATTAATTTTTTAAATGAAAAAGGTTATTTAAAGAATCCGGGAACAGATGTTTGAGTGAATT
This sequence comes from Anguilla anguilla, assembly GCF_013347855.1. Taxonomy (NCBI): domain Eukaryota; kingdom Metazoa; phylum Chordata; class Actinopteri; order Anguilliformes; family Anguillidae; genus Anguilla; species Anguilla anguilla. Next base: position 64,286,100 of record NC_049203.1, on the reverse strand, counting down.
TTGTCAAGGACGAGCCACACAGAAGCCACGTCAGACAAGGAGATGGATGTCTGCACTTTTGTGTCAATTCCTTTCAGCGAGTAATCTCCTCAAAGTGCCAGAACGTGCATCGACTCAATCCCGACTTTTAACAGTGTCTCAACAACATCGGTTTACCTCTAGGAATAATAATTATGTTGACGGAATTTAGCTTTTGTCACTTCTTTATCACGTTCTTGTTTCTGCAGTAATTGGCCTCATTCAGCTTAATATGAGTATTGCAGAAGTGACACTTAGCATTGCCTGCATAGGCTGTTTACATTTAATTATGGTAAGAGATCCAATAGACACATTCATACTTTGGATGGTGGCAGCTTTGAGTTCTGACAGGGTAATGACAGCTCAGATATAGCCATGTCTTGACAGCCACATTTTCTGATTTTAATATGAACTCCATGTCAGTGATCTTGAAGTATCCCCCTTACCCCCTACCCCCCAACATCTCTCTCCCACACACACACACACACACACACACACATGCACACAGGCACACACACGTACACACACACACACGCATACACAAAGTTGACCAAGAGCCCCTAATAAAAAATAAAAAAATAATAATAAAAACGCTTCAAGTCATCCAGTAAGGTACAACAGCAAATTCAGGATTTTCTAATAATAAGGAAACTCCTCATTAATAACACGGTGACACGGTTCAGCGGGAGAACAAAGACAGCGACAGCACATGCCAAACACCCCATTATTAAGCCTTTTCTGTCCGCCCTAATGCCGCGCAACAAAACATGTCACTTCTGCTGATCGCGGACATCCATTCGAGCAGCAGTATGTGGCGCGCGCGCTCTTTTCTGCTTGTCAGCAAGTTCCCGGTGCCTGGCGGAACTCAAAGAGCAGACTTAATATATGGCCAAATGACAGGGGAACCATGGTAACTAGGCGGAATAATGGCGTCATCTTGCACTAATCAGCCGCGGGGCAACTGACAGGTACATATTTCTGCACCTCAATCCGAGGAATAACAGCTGAAGGTATATTCACGGGAATATGTTGTTTACGGTTTTGACAGCGTTGTGAAAGCTGACGTTTTTGAGGGATCTTGTTTGTACCTCTTTCAAATGTACAATTCGTTGTTGTCGTATTGTTACACATAGAAAGTCTGTCGCACTTTAAACAAAGTGCATCTCATAAGGGCTTTACAAAGCATACATAATGCCTTCAAAAACATAAAATAATGGGGTCCTAGATCATACATAAGCAAAATTCCATGCTTCATAAAGGGTGACATAACACTTTCTTAGGAACATGTTATGCCAACTGTTACATAATGTTTAGCCATTAGCCAGGTGACATTGTTGGTTGTCACATTTTCCATGACATGTCGCATAAGATGTTATGTCACCCTTTATGAAGCATGACATTTGCTTATATGATTTATGAAGCCAGTATGTCATGTTTATGAAGGTATTATGTATGCTATATAAAGCCTTTATGAGATAAGTATCGCTTAATGTGCGACCAGAAACTTGGTTGCTTACTCATAAGTACTTACACTCAAAGTTGTTTGTTTTAATGTCTCATTGGCCAACAATCACTCCCAACTTTAAATGTTAACTTTCTTTCCAACAGCTGAAATACCTTCCATTACATTATGAATTCATACTGCACGGGAAGTGGATTCTGAGAATCCAAAAGGTTGTTTACATATCATTTATCATAACAATGATGACCTGCGCCAGGTTTCTCATTCTTCGTTGTTCAACGAAGTATCAGCACTTCAGAAAAAAGGACTCTCCTGAAGGCTCATTTCCACTTAGACTACAACCACAGATACAGTGTGGAGCTACATATGAACCATAAACCCTTCACAAATATCCACACTAGAAAACATTGTGTTGTTGCACACGTCTGTCAAGTCAGTAAATACACACGTCCATGGGCAGGGAGAGCGTACAACACTGATTGGTTATCTTTGTGCTCTTAGGGCAATCCAAACTATGACTATCATCATTTCGGCTTATCTCTTGTTATTTTTTGAAGTACACCTACATGCATAAGGATCGAAACTGTTTTTTTCCCTCCATTTTGCAGTTATCGTTATAGTTATGGCCATTGTTCCCGGCGGAAGCGGGGGGTCCTTAACGCACGAACGGCCTTGTTTCTTCACCGTTCCGGAAATGGCGAGGGGCGATGTCAGCGTCGGGCGGTAAAGACACGAGCCGGCGGTGACGCCGCGCTCCCGTCCTCCGTGAATGCCGAAAATGAGATGTCTCGGGCGCTGAGCGATGTCAAGTGTCTGAAGGCACTCAGGAGAAATCTGGGAGTCTGGCATCATTACGCCACTGACAACCTGACGAGCAGATCTCTGCCTCGTGGCCTCGTATAAACCCCCTCAACACCAAACACCGGCGCCGGCCCGGTAATGGCAAACAGGAGTTTCATCATTCAGAACTATTCTATTATTTCATTGGGCAAATTTAAATTTTAATTCATTGGATTTAGATAACAGCGTTTGTTCCGCGAAGCATGAAATGCAAACTCCTTTGATTCAATCTCCGGTAATGATTTATTTCAAACAATATGGGAACTTGGGAACTACATCACTCTGAAATGTGTGGCACCAAAGCAATTCAAGGTCCGCCATTTATTACTTTTTCTTTCTTAATTTATAAGAAGTGAATTTTACCTTATGAAAATAACTAATTTAATAACTGAAAGGGCTGCATTAGCACAATAAAGTATTTTACTTGTAATAACAGAGTGAAAGGACTTGAAAAGGATATGGATTATTCAAACATATTTTGAAAATCATACTATTCGGAATCATTTCAATTTGGCAGACCATGTTTATCAGAAACCTGGAGTTAAAATGGTCTTTATGGCAGTTCATATATTGTACAATTTAACCAAATGTATATTCAGGTCAATTTATCGAACAAAAATACTAAGAACAGCAAATGGATTGATGAGTAAAGGCTGAAAACACTACTGTAAATTTCAGCATACACTACCTGTCTAACAATTTTACAAAAAAAGTTTTTTTTTCTTTTTTCTCCACCTCATGAAAATAATAGGTTGAGATAACCAATTAAGATTCCATTAGACCAAATTTCATGAGCTAGCGCTATGTACTTCAAATTTGCTGGATTTATGTGAGTTTATTAGAGGTAATGAAACCACTCACTTTTAGTTAGCTAAAAAGATAGGATGGAAATTTGTCATGGAATTAAATTTATGTTCATCTAAATCTCTTTTTTAACATTTTTTAAAATTGTAATATGTCCTTAAACTTTCATGAACTATACAGATAACCCTGTGCAGACAACCTACAATGCACAATGAACATCTTGTCTGGTATAAAACAGACTGTACAAAATGTTATCAATGAAGAAATAGGCTTTGAGCAACACTGAATCCCTTGCATCCTTCCTCATTTTTGGTTTGCGTCTGCTGCCCCCCCCCCCCCCCCCCACCCAACACTGGGAAACCTCAGACAGGGTTGGCCTGTGGTTATGTGGGGTCGGTGCCAGGGCAGTGAGCTTGATCTTCAGAGTACTGCAAATTATATGTATTTGAATCATCGCTGGCTCTACAAAATGGCTTCCGCATCCATGCTGACTGCCATAAACCTCGAGGTGCATCTTGAAGCCACAACAGATGGGCAGAATCATGCACTTGAAACAAGCCCCGGAAATGTGCCTCTTGCAATTCCCCCCCCCCACCCCCCCACCCCCCCTACCCCTTTTGAAATGATCCTTTGCTGTTATCAAGGAGGAAGAGATGAAACGGACAGCTTTTCATGCCATTTTACTGCCTTTGCGAAGGCGAGGCTGAAACAGAAGCACATTTAGAAATGATAAGAAAAAGATAAGATATACGCAGAAGTTTAAAACATTTTAAGAATGTGGTGTGTGCTTATGTCTTCGAGTTAAAGACACAGATGAGACAGAAATAGCAACAAAGAACAGCGTTAGCTGCCAGAGCATAAGAAACAACCTGACTGTAATTCCTGAATAGGCCTTTTTCAGGAATGATACGAATGACCAGAGAGAAATGCCATCAAAGTGGACTTAACACTCTGACCAGGATTCAATGAACATTCGTGCTTAACTTTGGCTCACAATTAAATGCAAGCGATTTTGAGTTTTGTTCGTGAAAACACTTCACCAAGTTCAGGAACCATAAAAAACAGCAAAATTGTTTGTTTGGAAAAAGAGTTAGTCGCATTTCTTCACAAGTCAATGTTAAGGACAAATTTTCACTGAATCCAGGCAACAGCCTAGCCTATACCACATAATTTCTTATAAACAATGCATTTCTTCAAACACAAAAAAAAACTAAACTGACAAGATGCTTCCATTAGAAGACTCTACGGGTTACACAAGTCATTAACAACAAACAAACAAGAAAACTGCTATTCATGGAATACAAAATATGTGCATAATTATTTGTAGCCTACATGATGAGGCAGCAGGGCACCACAGATTTTTTTTTATACGAACCAGATATACAGCTCCTTCTGTTCTTTCAGTGCATCCAATGAGTATCCACTGTGTTGCACTTGGCCACACCCCATAACAACTTCTCAGACTATGTAACAAAATGCAAAACTTTATCAATAATGGGAATACAGAATTTTCAATGTAAGGAATACAGAGATGACCACGTGGAGGGTATATCTCTCTAGGCACTATAACATCATGATGCGACCCTGAGAAAATATTTCTTTGCTCTTGGAACAACAAAAACTAACAATAAGTACGCAGAGGGACAATGCTGCAATGCAAAGGGTATTTTTACATTCTATACCATTAATGTTTGCAAAAGATTTTCACGATGACAAATACGAGCAATATCACCGTCATCTTCAAGTATGAAGATTTCTTGCCCAACAAGACCGTTCTCCAGTTATAAACGTGTTATTGAGGTGTGGCTGAGGGCAAAAAATGCAATTCCACTTTATAATGTGGAATTCAAAAAAGCAATTTCTTTGTCTTATGAATATATATGCTTTTATCCAGCGGAGCAAAGCAAAGCTGTGCGGAGGCACACCCTTAATCACCGAGCAGACACAAAAACCCTCTTTGAAGAAAAAAAAAAAAAAGAAAGAAAAAGGATCCACAATGTATTTCGGTAAGTAATAAAGACTGATTCGCTGATTGAAGCCACACTGTGATGGTACGCGGTTGGTGTGTAGAACGCAAGGCCTGTGCAGATTTAAAATGTCAGTTCAACTCTTAACTCTGGAATGTGGGAGTTGAAGCAACACTGTTAGAGTTGAACGGTGGACATTTTACTGCGTAGATACGTGAAAAATGAACAACATGTCCGCGCTAAGCTGTTCTCTTCATATATTTCTTGTTTTTAAAGGATGCGGTGCCTCCGAGCCCTCCTTGCAGTTTCAGTAAACATTAGCGGGTAAATCTGCAAAGAGAAATCTATCAAGCCGCGTCAAGCCAAAGTAGCTCGTAGGCACTTTTGAGGCCCATTATTTGCTTGAGTGAGAATGTTTCTCAAAGTGTTCAAGGCTGTTGAAAAGGTTAAACCGTGGATCACGCCAACCCCCCTGAGCCTTCCCAACAATTTGCTTCCGCCCGCTATCTCAAGCCACGCGCTCCGCGCAAGCTGCATCGCGCCGAATCATCTTGTAATTACATTTAATAATTAGCCGGCGCTAAATAAGTTGTGGTGGATCAAACTGATAAGAGTGGGATTTCCAGCAGATTACAGGAGGCTTAGCCTCGAAAACAAATATTTTGCATCATGAATAGAATAACACAATGTGGCTGGGACACAGGCTGCTAAATATAAAATCCTTGTGTGTTCACACAAGGGTTTTATGAAAAAAAACCCCTTCAATTAGAAAGCAAGGAAAGGAATAATGAACCCATATCCATGTCCTCTGACGTGAGTACATCAGGCATGAGGGCCTGTCGTATGCTTCAGGATACATACACTTGATTAAATCCCATTCAGCGTCCATTGTATGAGTATACAGTATCTCCACAGAACCCATAACAGGGTTTCAATGCAACAACACTTCCGTTCTACTATGCTGAAGTAGCAAAAAAAAAAACAACAAAAAAGAGCAGTAAGAAAGAATCCACTATCTATTCAAATGAAAATCCCCGGGCTCACCCAGTAGGTCAACAGGCAGAATAAGCATAGAGTGATCTGTCAAAAATCCACATAAACACCAGCAGGTCGCTGCCCTCCAGCTGGCGGGGGAGGTGTTGCTGGCTTGAACCCAGGCTTTGCCACCGGCTGACGCTTCTCGGGATCACGGTACCCCAAGGGTAGCAAAGAGGGCCGTTAAGGTTAAAACTCAGTCGGCTGAAACCCGGAAGCCCCCCCTCCCCCCTCCACATTTACAGCATGCTGGAGCGTGACCTGCGCTACGTCTTCTGACCAATGAGGATGCGGCATAGACTGGGCTGCAGGCTTCCAGGGTAGAAGGGGATTGGCTAGGCCAGCCACCAAGTCAGTGTGGCTTGCTAATGTCTACATCGGCTGCTGGTGACATTTTCGCGTAGTTGTGAGTAGAACAGTACTTAGAGACTCAACATTTACTGTGGCTCAAAAGAAGAAACATCCCCTGTTTAGAAAAGTAATATTTAAAAGTAACGTTTATATTAATTAACATGATGATGGAACAAAATACATTTATTGGAGCCTCATAAAATTGTCCATAATTTTACATAATAAAAGAAGCGTTTTGACATGAATATGTGCTGATTCTTTTAAAGCAAGAGATATGAGATACTGTATGATAACAGTGCAGAATCACGATGACACCACTTAACAAGGAGAGTGATGTGAAAAATCTTGCATTTAATGGCATCAGAATGTGCCTGTAACTCTATTACAGTCTTGCAAGTTCTCTAGCAAGTTCTCCACCGCCATTGTTTTTGGATAACATATCTTGGATGCAAAGGGAATAACGATTTAAAGAAAACTCCACCCGCCACCGACCGCACCAGTCATTTCAGATACATTCTGAACGAAAGGAAAATGTCTGCAAGGCCCCTGAATGACAGACAGACGGAAATGCGCAACGTTGAACAGTGCGGCTGAATTGTCCCGACTTTCGATGTCTAGACGCAGCGAGGAAGTCCTCTTGACTTTTCGCCACACTAATGCTCCACGTCGCTCCATTCTGGCGATTTGGGCAGCTGAGGGTGTGGGCGGTTGTTAGAGGCACTGCCAAGTTTAAGGGCATCCTCGATGCCCAGATAATCTCTAATGAAGAGCCAGGAGGGCGAGATGCCCTCAGACGATCCCGCGCTGTCCCTTCTGTCACCCTGAACCCCAAAATCCAGCTCCCCATTAGGGAAGATGTTCTTAACCCTGGCAAATAGTACTACTAAGATGCCAGAATAAATATCTTTGATTTAACTTTTTCTCCCTGTGTCTGTATGGGTTTCCTCCCAGCAGTCCAAAGAGATGAGGTTAGGTTAACTGGAGGTTAACTCTAAATTGCCCCTCGGTATGTGTGAGTGTGTGAGTGAATGGTGCATGTACCCTGCGATGGACTGGCTACCTGTCCAGGGTGTATTCCTGCCTCTTGCCCAATGCATGCTGGGATAGGCTCAAGCACCCCCCCCCCCCCCCTTGACCCTGACCAGGAAGAAGGTGCGATAATGGATGGGTTATTGAACTTTGCATTTTTGAAAGAAAGAAAACATAAATAAGCAGGCGCTCTTCTGGTTTTTTTTAAAACAGAAACACTAAACAGAAACAGACTCCGCTTTTGTGTGGGAGCACTCTTTACCGTCTAGATGTATTTTTTATTTTTTTTTAAAGAACTCCTTCGTTTTTCCAGGATTAATTGTTACGATAGCCTTCTGTAAGTGTGGCAGATGTTTTCTTCAGGGGAAGAAGTAATTATTACCAACCTGAAATGCGCATCTACCAGTACCGCCTGGCTGGCTTCATTTGTATTCGAATTAAGCGAGACACAATTAACACGGCATAAGAAAAAGAAAAAAAAAAGCTAAGAATATATGCATGTGAAGAACACAGACACGAAATCACAGGAAAAACAACGGGCTGTTTGATTTCGTTTTTCCGTGGCAGTGAAATGTGCAGTGTGACAGAATTTCAGCGACTGAGAAGCCGTACATGCAGCACTTGGCAAAAAGGACCGGCAGGTTTCATTCCACTCCACACAATCTTCCTTTGCTTATTTCATTTTTTTTTTTTTTTTTTTACTGTGGAAAGAAGTGGACCGCCAGAGCTGCAGTTCTGCAGGAATGTGTCCAATCAGGTGACAGCTGACTAAGTCAACGGTAAAGTCAAACTCGGCGCTTAATTTATCTGCTGCTCTGCAGGCAGCCGGATGGAATGCAATCGCAGTGGGTGCAACACTCCACTCCCCCCCCCCCCCCCCCCCCCACACTCCTCTTAAAACAGACAAACCCCAAATTCTCCAGCACTATATCTCAGACTGCTCGCTCACCTGCCTCACATGAGGGGAAGGAGAAGGAGGATCAAGGTGTAAAAGGTAAATTTTATGCCCAGAACAACCACAAAAAACCCCAGAGATTGTTTTGTGCTTTTGTTTAGTTTTTTTTTTTTTTCTCCTTCCCACAAATTATGGTCAATTGGGCTTAAACAGAGCCCTGAGCAGCTGTGAGAAAGAAAAAACAAAAAAAACAAAAGTGTTTTTTTCCAGAGAACCCAGTTCCTGTGGCATCGAGAGTTTCCACAGCCCGTTGGGTTCGGTTCAAAAGTGCGGGTCGGTGCCCGGGCGCGGCGGCTGCTCCTCCGGACGGCCCAGCGTGGGGGCGGGGCGCCACCGCGCCCTTTCCAGATGGCCGTACTTCCTGTCCTGGATGCCTTTGCCCCGCCGCCGCCGCCGCCCCAGAGCCGTGGCGTTTTCCAGCGCTGCCGGGGCTAACGCCGCGGCGTGCCGAAACGCCCTCAGACAGACAGGAGGACGTCGAACCGGAATTAGGCTTCGCCCGCGTCGCGGTGCGGCGATGATAATCGCGTTTCACCACGGACCTGTAGCACTTCCTGTTCGACTTGGCGATGCGGTTGCCACGCAAAAAACAGAAGTGACTGCTACAGCGGGTCACTGTACGAAACAATAAATCAGCCTGCTTAGCAGGGATGTTTATTTGGAGGCGGAATTTGAACGCGAGCAGTACGCCGACAGTAGAGTTACGTCCATTTTTCCCCGTCATCCTCAAATGTTAAAGTCTAAAATAGAAGTTCCGCAGACACCCACCACCGAAAAAAAAAAACAGAGCCAAGCCTGACTGCTCTGGCACCATTTTGATATACAGAAGTAAGTCCTTACCCGGAACACGTAGATTTATCCATCTGAATTGTTATGACTGCACCACTCTACCGCATTTTCATCATCATATTTTTTGTTCTTCTTATGATGTGTGGGTGTTATGTTTGTCATGCAAGCACTCGCTTGCTAAAAAAGAACTCACATATGATTCCCAAATACGTTTAATTTCTTCACTGTTTAAACTGCAGCGCAATTAATAAATCCATGTGCCTACACGTCAATCACGTCTACGTATGCAAAAAAATCTCCTGTAAGCCTGCAAAAAGGAGTACCATCTCAAATGCAGAGCAATAGGCACATCAGACACATAAAATGACAGACTAGACAATAAACGCTTTCAAACTATTTTATCAAAAGCACTCACAAATTATCTCAAGGACTAGATCCCCAAACACTCATTCAGACAATTTAGTGCGGCATTGACATCATTGTGATTTATACAGCGCAAAAGGTGGTTTTAAATGAAGGTTCAAGATTGTTTTTCAGACTCCGGCTCTCTACTTTGTGAAAATATATAACCGTAATGCATCTTCATTTGACACATTCACATTTAAAATGTTTCTTTTGGCAACTTTTGTTTACACACACGACGACGCAATGCCGGGGAAGGCGCGAGCCGCGCTCCGCAATATCTCCGATGCAAATGAAGAGACAACAGCTTTCATTGATCTAACCCACGCCTGCCCAGCGAAATCCATAGGCTGGTAATGACGGCGTGAGCGGTAATAATGTTTCACTGTCCCCGAAGCCGCATCAGCACTGCGTACAGTCCCCAGACATCCAGCCTCCTCTTTAATGCGTGAAAAAGGTCGCCGCCTTCCAGCAATCCATCATTGTCTTAAACCGGTCCATTTATTTATTGACTAAGGGACAGTGATCTGTTATTGATTTATTTTTCACGTGAGAGCAAAGGGGCTCACATCGAGGCATAAAAAAGGCATTTATCCCGGTTAGCGGACTACAAAAGGACAAGCCTCCAATGCAGCATGTCTGTGCCTCCTCTTTAAGCCCATTCGATTTAGAGCCGCTTTCCACAAAAGTCTAAAGTACCTCAAGATATTTCAAATTAGGGCGAGGATGGAGGGGTAAACACAGTGTGCCTCGAGACATTCGCAAAGCAAAACAAATTCTCCCTGAAATTTCCCAGAACCCCCTTCTTCCCTGCTTCGCCTTACGCACCTTTTTAGCTCAATCACCTGCTGTTTACCACCAGGTTTTAAACAGAAAATGGTTTTACATACACCCACAGTGATCACGCTAACGCTCCCCGTGTCCTATTTTCCCCCAGAAATGCACATCGGGTTTTTTTTTTTTTTTCAATCTACTCCTCCAAGCTGTCTGCGATTCGGAAAGACGTCCCAAATCCCCTTTTCAGCTGTGTACCACAATCCTGGAGGTGCACCAATCAGAAGTACATTTTGTGTTCTCTCAAACTGCCTCAAATTGAGTTCAGCACAAGGGCTGTAGGCACAATTTCATGCTTACGAGCAAACCTCACACGTGACTTCGGCTGCTTTCAGGCTCCTTAGAAGAGCTGATTGCCTTGGAACGGACTGAAAAGGCATGAGAGCCACTGAGATCCATTAGTCGGCTTTAAGAGTTTAACACCAACTGCACTACTCTTTTAGAAGAGGGGGAACAAAAAAAAAAGAACTATTTTTATTTCAGTGGCCTCAAGGGTATTCTGTTGCAAAAAATCCAATCCATTATTTCTGTAAGCAACTTTCTTTTTGTTAGATTTTTTTCTTCTTTTTTTTTTTTTTTTTTTAAACAGGAGTTTAATGAACATTAGAAACCCAGAGTTCACAAAGCAGCCACAGAGAAACGTGTTTAAACCAAACTGCCGTCAACAGGTACGGCTGCAGCATTGGGTAATGCTGCAATTCTTTTACAACTGAAAAGGGTGGCTAGCTTGTTAGCCACCTTTTGGACAACGTCCAAAATGAAGCCAATTTGTAGAGGCAGCAGTCGCTACGGTGGGGGCTGTTTGCAGAAATTTTTATTTGACTACCAGACTTCTGAAAGAAATCAGCCGGGCATTCACATCGTGTTCATGATTTATATGCAAATTCCTACTTGACGCAGTCCCTGTTCTAGACGCAGCCCAATGCAGTCCAGTAAGTATTTGAACAGTGGCACAGTTTTTATTGTTTTTGTTCTGTACTCCAGCACATTTCATTGATTTAAAGGTATATACATCCATATCCAGCGGTCCATGTAGGAATTACAGCCCTTTTTATATATAGCCCCTCCATTTTCAGGGACCAAAAGTAATTGAACAAATTTACATAATCTTAAATAAAGTCGTCATATTTGGTACTTGGTCGCAAATCCTTTCTATTTGATGACTGTGTGAAGTCTGTGACCCATAGGCATCACCAGATGCTGGGTTTTCTTTCCTACTGATGCTCTGCCAGGCCTGTACTGCAGCCATCTTCATTTCTCTGTTTGTTTCAGGGTATTTTTGTCTTCAGTGTTATCTTCAGCACATGAAATGTATTATTTGTTTATTTGGATTCAGCTTGGGTAATTGACTTGGCCAGTAAATAACATCCAACTTTTTGGTACGAAAAAAGCTCAATGGTTGCTTTAGCAGAATGTCTGGGGTCATTGTCCTGCTGCAAAGCAAAATGCCATCCAAAGAATTTGGAAACACTGAAATCCGAGCAGATTGTGTTTTTTTTTACAATTCAGAATACTTCCTGCTGCTGCCGTCAGCAGTCACATCATCAATGAAGACATAATAAAGACATACAATGTTATGATATAACACTACCCCTACCATGCTTCAAGGATGGGGTGAGAGGTGCTTCAGAGCATGAACAGTTCCCTTTCTGTCTCCACACTTTTCCTCTTTCCATCACTTTAGTACAGGTTAACACTCATCTTATCTGTCCATAACAGCTTGTACCAGAACTCCACAGTGGTTTTAAATGTACTTTTTCCAGGAAACCTTAACCTGCCGATTCTTTTCTTGAGGCTTATCAGTGTGGTGCATCGTAGGGTGAGCCCTCTGAGGTTATGCTAGTGTAGTCTTCTCTTCAGTCTTTGACACGTCAATGCCTACTGTACATCCTGGAGAGTGCTCTTGATCTGTTTGACAGTTCAAAAGGGTTTTACTTTCTCTTCACACTTGAAAGACTTCTTCAGTCATCCACTGCAGTGGTCTTCTGTGGTCTACCTGGTTGTTTGCTACTGCTGAGCTCACCAGTGCATTCTTGCTTCTTAACAAGGTACCAAACAGTTTATGCTGATTTTTCCACCCCATAATAACCTGCTATGCTGGCATTGACACTTCGTCGGCCCTAATCTTTTACGAAATAACAACAGCAGCCTCCAATTGGAAATTCCACAACAATTCTAGACCTTTTGTTGGCTTTTTTTTTGCATGAGCTAATACTGCGACAACGCTGGCCAAGATTGAACAGTTGAGCAGCCAATTGCCCAATTATCTGTGGTCCCCTAAAATGGGGAGACTATGTATAAAAAGAGCTGTAATTCCTACATGGTCCACCGTATACGAATGTAAAGACCAGCAAAGTAAAGCTGCCAGTCTGCACTGCAACCTCAGATAGTCATTTCAAATCCAGTATGATACGGTACAGAGCCAAAACAACAAAAATGTTGTCACTGCCCAAATACACATTGACTGTATGCAATGCTTTTTCCCATAAACTGAAGCAGTCAATGCTCAAGTTGAGCCAGTACAAATAAGCACGTGGTAATTAAATGCTCAACGATATTTAAAAAGCAATGTATCAAATTCAGAGTAAGTTGTAAATTGTATGCTATCTCAAACTATTGAATTTTTATCACTGAACTGCTTTTCATTGTGATTTAAGTGCCTTTTTTTTTTTTTTTTTAATGCAGGCTTCTGCCATCTCTTTCTTTGCACCTGTAGACTTGAATCCTACCTGAATCCTATCTGAAACTTGAGCCACAATATTGTATTTTATAGATTTAAAAAAAACTAAATAAACTCGAAGACCAGTCAGAGAATGGACACGTGTACTGCAATTCAGTGTCTGCAATTATGGGCAGACATACTGGAAGATTGCCATGGATTTTTATTTTATTTTTTTCTCGCTTTGTTTTCAGTCACCAGGATGACCGAGAGAACTCGGCGAACTCGGCCATATGACAGTTTATTTATTTATTTATTTATTTATTTATTTATTTTTAAGCGCCGCTATTTGTGATCTTCTGGAGAGAGAGGGAGCGGGCGATCTCTCGGCCCGGGCCGTTCAGCGGCTCTAACGAGGCGTTCGGTCAATCGAGGGAGCCCCCTCTCACTCGAGCCCCCGTCACAGAGGGCCGCTCCTCCCCCCCCCCCCCCCCCCGCAGGCAGCGTCCGCTCGCCTCGGCCGCCAATCGCCTCCGCGGACCCGGAGCGCGGGACTTCGACCGATGTCACGCGAAAATGGCGCTCAGACGGCCAGTCAGTGGCGTCGCTCAGGAGTCGTGTGGCGCGTAATCGGACGGGAAAGGGACGGCATTAATAAAACAGGCGTCTGTCCTGCCCCTTTCCCATTACCGTCAACACATTCGTTTTAATTTCGGCTCGTTCTGGTTTATGCAGGAGGGCAGCCCACGCTGGATCTCCCCGGCTAGGATAACGGGGAAACCTCGGCGTGACCAATCGCGAGAAAATGTGTAAAATAAACACGAACCCTCCTTAAACATGAGGTTAAACACTTCATCCGCTAATTTTTCTTTTGTTTTTTTTGCGTGTGTGCGCAAGCAATTATTTATTGACTGTCAAGGAGCAGATCGATCTTATCTTGACAGAAGCATATTAGGAACCAATATAAACAGAGTGAGAGAAGTATCCTGTTATAAGAAAACGTTGAGCGCAATTTCTCTGCTCGCAGCGAGCCAAATAAACCGTTTGGCTTTTTAAGCAAAATATCATCCTTTATGCTAATTTCTGATGGCGCCTCAAATTATCACGTAATTACCACTTTAAACATAATAATTGCCTCTGTCTCCACAATGAACTCCCCAGCAGCGCGGCACAGACCGCAGTGTCAAAGAAGCAACCGCTGCGTTTCAAAATCAATACTATAAAATTACACGCTTGTTACACGGTTAACAAAGTGCGGCCCGCATTATTATAAACACGAGCAAAGGTCGACGCCGTCGACACGCAGTCGGTTCGGTTTGCATCTGCATTTGTTCTGAAAATATTCAATTCCACTCCCCGTGCGTCTGACAATCTCGTGAGAGAGAGACTCAAGAGTAGCCTAAAGTGCACTGCCGGTTACCTGGGGGACCGGGATGAAGCAGAGGGGTCCAGCTCCCCCAGGATTCAGTCGTGACCTGTGGCACTCCGCAGCCCAGGAAGATGCATTATTGATGTAATACCACTTTCATGAATCCTAGCTTAGCTCTTCAGTTCACTGAGAGCAAAAAAAAAAAAAAAAAAAAATCTAATAATAATATTCAGTGCCGTGAAAGCTCTTGAGTAGAATAAAGCCTCGACAGAGATGCGATTTTATTATTATTTATACAACTCTAATCACTTCATCCTCAGAACGGGGTATGAAATACGCCATCCGTGCCCCCGCCGCAGATTGGCTGGCAAAAGAAAGCACATCTGGTCTGCAGCGTAAACAAATAGCTCCGAGTTACCCTACGGTGGGCATCTGGAGCTTGCAGTGTTAGCGTGTGAGAAATGTGCGCGTGTGAAAACAGGCAACGACTCTGATGTTTTCAGCAGGCTCAAAGAGCCAAGATGTTCCACCGCTCGCTCGCCGTCCTGTTTGCTTGCATCCGGCGTTAATAAACGATCTCCAAATTGGACTATTTTTAAACCAAACATTGCAATGAATCTGATTGTAGCTAATCTGTAAATACAGTCGCAGTCACAACAGTAAGTCAACATTCTTCTAAACAACCAACCATCGGTGCCTTCAGACTACCAACAAGACAGATTTTAGATATTCGTGGTACTGTGACACTGTGACTTAAATAATGATGCTTTCAAAACACTAAATTGTGTGAATTTATCTCGTGGTACACTACGTGGACTGGAGAAATCACAATGATGTCATAACCCGTTTTATGCTCCCCTACAGCAAGGTACTGGGGATATACTTCAGTAGATAGAATAGGAAAAGGGTCTCCAGCTCCACTGTCTCGTTCCCACCACTACAGTTGGCGACAAGCAAGGGAAAGAAGTAACCGTAGGGACTGTTGCCCACGGATAAGGGGCGGAGTCTTAGCCCGAGGTGCACAAGCGCCTGTGCATGTTTTTAGGTCAACTCATGCTGGGAATTTGCAAGAGAAGAAAGAATGCCAGGTTGCACAACCAGAGGCGGGTATTGCATGGGTCCAACAGCAAGTCGGTTGATGGGTAGCTTGTGGATTGGTCGCTTGTGGGGACTGGTAAAATGCCACCTACCAGGCTTAAATATTGCAATGTCTTCTGTTTTTTTTTTTTTTCCAAACCGCAATGACAAATGAAACTGCTACATTGTAATAGATATAAAATGTGTGTTTACCCTTCTCATTCATAGCTCAGACAGCAAAATTGCCCCAACCAAAATGGGTTTCTTGGGACTGAAATCAAATTTAATGATTTTTGTGAGACGAAGCCAACCAAGAAACAAACAGACTCGTTTTTTTCAATGGCCTCAACAAAAAAAAAGTAAACAATGAATACTCAATAACGAAAAACTCGTTTTAAGTAAAACAAGAATTATGTACATATAGAACTACATACGGATTTCTAAATGAATATAAACAATAAATATTAGCAATGAAACGGGCGAAACCACAAAAACCATGAGCCCATGGAGACCAATTTTGATGAATTTCAATAGGACCCATCAGGCAAATACATATGTGCAAATACGTATTAGCCAGACAATATCAAGAATTAAAATATATCTTTGTTCAAATGAACGTTAGAGCAATAAATTGTGATTGGTTTACTCTATATTCCACGTGGCGAAAACTCATGTGTACTCTTAACTTTCAAAGTGCAGGCTGGCCCAAATCGGTTATCTGTCACGGAGCGAAACGGAAATATACATTTTATTTTCAAAGCTGCAAAAATAGCACGCAGATTGTCATCAGGAAATCTCATGCATCTCTTTAAAGATGAGGCTATAAGATAATGAATACTGTTCTCCAGATAAACTGACAGTTTAATTGACTTGCAGTAGGGGGCTGAAGAGAGTTTCTAGGCCGTCTGATGACTCGGTGAAAAGAGAAGTTGCTGGGCACAGTTTAAGGACACAACAATAACAATGTCTGCTGTAAGGTATTATAAAGGACATGGGCAATTTACAAAAACATCTTTCTGAGGCGAGATGTCTCTTTAAAGATCAATATTCACTGCCCGGCCCTGTCTGTCTCCTGTCTTCTGTCTCACAACACGTGCACACACGTGCACAGGAGAAAACAAAGCTACAGTTTGAAAATTCCCGAGACCGCTCCATTTGTCAACGTGTATTTTAGAATGCCGGTGTCTTCCTTCAGTTAAGCTTCCCGTAATGGGGGGTGGGGGGTGGGGGGAGGGGGGTGGGGGGTGGAGGGTGGGGGGGGGGGGGGGGTGGATGTGCAGGGGCTGAGAGCAGCTCGTGTCTCAGAGGGGCTTTCAAAGCGGAGGGGCGGAGAGCCGTCGTCTCGGAGACAGTGATGTATGCTGGGGACAGTCCGCGCATAGCGGGGCTAACAACAGGCTGACTGAGGGAGGGGGGAGGGAGGTTTGGGGGAGGGGGGGGTGGTATTCTTGGCAGCCGCTGCCACCCGGGCATTGATCATGTCACTGCCAGGCCGCCGCGAGCCACCGAACCCCCCACAATGCCCCCGATTCTTCGCCGCCCGATCACTCATTCCGCCCGCATCAGAAACACTGAGCGCGCTGTGGCGGCCAAACAGGCCACTTCCCAAATCGAGTGTGACTCGGGGACCGGCATCTGGGAGGAAAAAAAAAAGGGGAACAGTAATTCAGTCCCGATCCCCTAATTAATTATCACCCAGATTGCTTATTGATTTCTCTTATTCACTCGGATGGCCTATGAAACGCACTCCATTCACACAAAGTGCTGATGGGAGAAAAAATGTGCGGGGGGGGGGGCAGGGTTAGAGAAGCTCACATAAAGACTCAGTATAGGGAGGGGGGCAACGGTTGCTTATTTTTCTTCAGCACTGCCTGGGCCAATCTATGCGCAAAACTACTGGGGGTGCGCGTGATGTAACGTGTCGTACAGGTCGGCTCGAAAGTGCTCAGGCCTTTATCTTGGACGGCTTTAGCCATCTCTTATTGATCCTGAAACCTTTTTCCCAGCAATTCCAGGCCACTCTCCGTGCTTAAACCTGTTTGGCGTGCTGTCTTTTACTGTGTTATCGTTCGGTATATTTTAGAAGTCTTCGCGTAATTGCGAAAAGGGGGTTTTTAGCTTTGCCTCTTTTGATGAGGATCAGCTCCGGAACTGAAAACCAGCTCTAATTTCCAACCCAATAAATGGAGAACAGCGGTTGGGGAAAAAGATTTCGTAAAAAATCCAAAGATTTTACATCTTCCTAACCTTCAACTGCCGTTTCTCCTCTACCAAAGTTACGCAAGAGGTGACACTGGCCAAGAGTGGATGCTTTAATATTCATAATGTGTATGTCAAGTTCAAATTAGAGTGCCACTCATCGAAACGTTACATACATTAGGTACGGAATGCAAAGTGACATTGTGCTACAAACTTCACTTTTACTGGACAAAATAACTTATAAAAGAGCTATAGAGACATTTTGGACGAAAAATTTCTAAAATTTCCAAAGTAAAACTTTTCTCCTTTTCTGCCACTTCTTCAGCCTGAGCTTGTGACATGATATGCTTAATTATCTAGGAACAAAGTGTTTGAGAAGAAGGGGGATCATTGGGGCAATATCCCAAAAGACAAAAACCTTTGCCTCCGAGCCAATTTATGAAAGACTATCAACTTGCAACAACTTATTTCCTGTTCCCACTAATTCTGACTGTGCATGTGTATGAAGGTTTAATAAAGTTTTCCTCCTACCCCCAGGATAACTCAAATGCTCAATGTAGCGCAAACATCTCAAGAAGATAAGCTTATCTTCCATTGCTGCATAACAGTGCCAACTAGCGTGACCATCTCAAAGGGATTATCAACAGGAGTCGAGTAACATGGTAGCTCATTATAATTCTAACTTAATTTTTCTGTATTTCTGTATTTCCAAATGCATTTAAAAACCATAAAGTTCGCTCCAATCAATGGCAATTTATAGTACCTTCCAATCAGTGTACACATTTTTACACACACACGCACGCACGCACGCACACAAAATCATTCCACATATACTTTTAGCTTTTAGATACTTTTTGCCTTATAGGGTGAAGTGACATCACAGGATAGGTCTAACTAAGCAGCAGAAAATACTTCCAAACCAAAGTTTTGAATTTAGGGGGAGTTTCCTTTGGCTGCCATTCTGCTTTTACTGTAAAGAGTTTCAAAATATCCAGGAATTTCTTTTTTTTTTTTTTTACCAGAATTTACAGCAATAAAATAAAAATGTAGAAAACAGCAACTTCGGTTATAAAATTATGGGTTAGAAAGGATAAAACAGACAATTTGCCACAATTTGCCTAATATTTCAAAGCAATGTGTTAGCAAGTTACACGAGCATCTGAACAAGAAATTTCCGTCTTGTTGCAACAACGATCTGTTATTTTTCCATTTTAAGCCTTTTGCAGTCAGTGCAGATCACTGGATTCTTATATTAAGTGGATTGGATAAACTAATGGGCTGAGCAAACAGGCTCAGTTCTACAGATGTTTTAAAGATCCACGCAGCATCCATATACATTAATTTTGTTCTTTAATGAACAAATCTCCCAAATTACAAGTGAATAAGGCACAAATTAATTATTTATTGCGGGCTAAGGGTAAAATTTATATACGTACAGGAAACCATCCCAGTGATAAGCATTTGTACTTTTTAAAGGAACTTTTTACTACTTTTTTTTTCTGAGAGTGCAGAAACTCTCAGAAAAAACTCAGAAAGCAAGGTGAAGCAGAGTTTATTTGTAAGGCTATTTACTCTAGTTAACTCTCTCCACAGTCGTCTGGGAATAAGATTAGGGATGGGTGGGCAGGTGTCTAAAGGGTTATGGATAATGGAGAAAGTGGAAACTTTCCTTAGCCAGGAAATGGAAAAAATGCAAATGCATGACATGCTAAATTCACTAATGTGCATTTGGATGTGCTGCACTTGGATACTTGCATATGCTGCCACCATTCATATTTTTCATTGTGAGGGTTATAAACGACCAAACCAAAATTCTTATATTTTCTCGAAGAATGACACAGCTCACTAAAACAAACAAAACTAATGGACAATACACTACAGACAGAGTTATAGTGGTGATGTCGATCTGGCATTGTCACCCCCCCCCCCCCCCGCAGTTGCACATCATGCACCATTATATTAATGTTACATTACATTTCACAGACACTCTGTCTGACCACATTTTTATCTACAGTCTATTTAAACAGGTGGATATTTTACTGAAGCAACTGAAGGTAAGTTCTTTGCTTTAGGGAACACCAGTCACACCTCAGCTGGGGACCGAACCCACAACATCTCAGTTAAAAGCCCGTTTACCTTAATGTGTTACATTCATCGGTCCTGCATTCTACCTCAAATGCCAAATTATTCAATGACACTGTGATATATTGGAAAACTGACGTTAATGAATATGACCGTGTGAGTAAGCATGCTATTCACATGTGGTAGGTAGCCAGGAAAGAAGGGCATTCCCTGTCAAGTAAAACTTTTTTCACCTCAAAGTTTACCTGGATTCAGAGGCATACAGTACATGGGAGACTGATACGTGCTGCAAAATAATATTTTCAAATATTAAAATCTCAAGTATGATTGAATTTGCTGTTTAACAAGTAGACATAGTCTGCTGTTCAAAGAACTACAGAGCAACTACACACAGATATAGAGTCAATCAACATCTGTCCTTAAATTTGCCTGTAACACTACTGTAAATGCAAGTGTTCATTTTTAAGTTCTACTATTGATAAAATTAAGTACATTGTGCACACTCATAAAAATGATGCTTGCATAGCAAGTCAATTTTCAGCACAAATGTTTTTGAAAACTGTATTGTAACATAACTTTCAGTTAAGGATAATTTAATACAAAAACAGTGGCAAGAAATTACTCTCCACTGGGAAAAAAACTTGGGAGAAACCCGGCTAGGCTGGTTTTTGGACCTCAGTCTCACAACAATCCACACCGAAAAAACAAAAAACTGCCAGGTCATAGTAGTTCCAAAGATTTTCTGCCTCGAGCCAATCATACTGGTCTTGGCTGATTTTCCGTGACTGTGAACTGGTTGAACAAGAAACCAAAAAATAGAACACAGCTTCTGTCCAGCCAAATGACGTGACCACCGTGCACTTAAATAAGAAAAAAAAAAATTGAAAGAACAGACAAACAATGCCTCCCTTTCCAAGGATGTCATGCAATAGCAATTATCTCTGCTTTCAAACTAGCTAAAGGGTGCTTTTGAAGCTTTCTGGCAATTACCAAGTGTGAAATGGCAGTGACTCAGTTTGCATTCTCCGGGTCTTTTCACAGCTGAGTCTTTTGTGCCAGTAGCTGGTCTAGTTCGGTGTTGACAGACTCGTGTCCAAAAGAAAACAGTGTCCTCGGCCGTCGCGAATGCGCTTGGCTGTCGCTGCCCGCTCTCCAGCCCTGCTGGAACAGGAACCCGCACGCGCTGAAAACGCAACTGCCTGAGGGTAAACAAGGTCCAGCGCCTGTGAAACACAAGGGTTTCCAATGAGCCGCATTTCCATATGGACTTTGGTTTAAATCGCTAACTTACAGATATGAAACTGGCCACACGCATCGGTGCGCTTAGCGTAGGCGCACCGAGCACCTTTTCTGTGCTATTAATACGGCGCTAACTTCAACGTACTATTTTTGAACTGGTGCCTGATATATTGGATTGCTCATCAAAAGCAATTACGTGATACGCAATTATCAAGCTTTTATGTGCCCTGCCGTAATAACGTGGATGGAGCAGGTAACGCTGAGTTCAGATGATATGTGCACATCCTTCGGTTTTCCCTTTATTAAGTAAACTGAAGGGAAATAACTGAGGACCTGAAGGAATGGAGAAAAAGGAGGAGGAGGGGAAGGGGGGAGAATGAACAAAAAGGGATTGGTTGAGTCACCATTATGATATGCTGTGTAATCACATTTAACTTCAAAGGGACGGAATGACACGAACACAAAACAAAGAAGTATGCATAAAGGCTCTGTCGAACACTGTGGGCAGAGCAGGGCTTTGTGTGTGAGTCTGTATCATAAATCCCGCTTTCACAAACTTTCGTGTATTTCGTATCACACGCAAGAGATACTGTAAAAGCACAGCTAACATTACATGAGCTAGGCGTATGCCAGTGTAGTATACTGGGTAAGGAGCAGGTTCGATACCCGGGTAGTACACTGCTGTTGCACCCTTGAGCGAGGTACTTGGCCTGCATTGCTCCAGTATACTGTATATCCAGCTGTATAAGCAATGTAAATGTTGTGTAAGTCGCTCTGGCTAAGAGTGTCCGCTACATGCCTGCAATATAAAAAAAAAAAAACAGAACACTTGTCCCCAAGTGTAACAACATAACTGCACCGCTGTTTACTGTCAGATAATCCTGTTATTACACACGCATATTTTTATTCGACCGTAGCTTCCTGAAAACCAACGCGCGGCATTAGCATTCGCGCTCGTTGTGAGGCAGCGGCGCATTTACATTTCACCGGCCGCGCTTCCACAGAGCCACCGGACCAACACTGAGCCCCATTATCTACACAGGGCACATATTTGTGGCTGAACGGACGGAGGGTTTCGTCTGATCCATTTTCAATTATCCTGGCTCTAATCCTTACCCGTGGGACCATTTTTCTCATCCATGAAAGAGTCGCAGAGTCGACTGAATTGCACGGGTGTAAAAAAAAAAAAAAAAAAAAAAAGCAATCATGACTCACTTTCTCCACAGCAGCCCTGCTGTACATCGAGCAGCAGCGCGCATCACGACGTGTTGCAGCTCTTAATATTCAAGGGGAAAAGAAGAAGAAAAACATTATGGCTTGAAAATAACTTTAAAAAAAAAAAAACAAAACACCTGCGAAGCGTGACGGGGAAACTGTGCTCGAACATTTATTTGGTTACAGAGGGGGGGGGGGCCCAGATTTATAACAAATCCACAACAGCCATCTCCCTGACTGTTTTAATGTATTAACAGGAAATGGCTGGTTACACGTACAACAAAGCAGCAAAACTACTCTTTCCACCTGGTCTTCTGCGGTGTTCTCACAAGCAGAATGGTAAATGGGCTGCATTTATATAGCGTTTTTATCCTTTCATAGCGCTCATTCACCAGAGCAGTTAGGGGTTAGGGGTGTCTTGCTCAGGGACACTTCGACACGCCCAGGGGCGGGGTTCGAACCGGCGACCCTCCGACTGCCAGACAACTGCTCTTACCTCCTGAGCTACGTCGCCCCCCCGTAGGGAAGTTAAACTAAAAAGAAGTTCAACTTCTTTTTACTTCTTTAGAACGTCGTACGTCAAGTGTCTCTGTGAGACCCGCTTGCATCCTCGCCGCCAAACCGCAGTTCCACAAGCGCGAAGGAAATCGTCCGTCCTTCTCTCTCTGTCAATAACCGAAACGACGCCCCCGCCGGTCTATATTTAGCATCGACAGCCTACATCTTGGACTTGATCCCGTTATTCCACTTCCTGTGAAAGTGAGCGGCGGAAGAACAAAGGATCTAAAAGGAGGGGTCTGAGCCGGGCCCCCCGTGAGAGAGCAGCGGCACGTCGGGGCATAGAGGGAGGGCGACGCTTAGGCGCGAAAAGAGGCGTCGCGGCGGCAGACGCGGGCGAAGTTCGTCGCCGAGAAGCTTCTTCGGCTGAAACCCCAGTGCCAGCCCCGTTTGATAAGGTTGGAGGACTAAATTAAAATCCCGCGCCGCCATGTTTGCTCGCGGCAGAATCCAGAGTTTCATTACGGACCTGCTCGGCGATGCAGGCGGCGAGGCACCTGAACGTGGGGGGGGGGGGAACCGCAAGATCCTTTTCTTATGAAGTGTAGCTCCGTGAGGTCTTTCAAACATCACAATCAACAGATTTATGAGCCCAGGGTTATTGCTCGCTCCACATTGGTTTGCATCTGTGCTTAGGTAGGTTTTCAGGGGCTTCACATTCAGCGAACTTAACAAGGACAGAGTGTGTTTGACCAGAACTGGCTGGCTTTTTGATAGCACAACTTGAATATAATGAGGATCAGCTTGAATACACCGCCAGAAAGTGCACCTTGTTATGATGCCACTTTTTAAAAAAAGAAGAAAAAAAAACCACACAAACTTTTACACACATTTTGAAGTAGGATATCGCTGCAGAGCAATGAACTGCAGCAAGCTGGGCTACGGCAAAGGTCCTGGTTAACGTGATGACGTGATGATGCAACAGTACTGTAAACTATGCATTAGAGCAACGTGTTTTGCGACAAACAGAAGTAAGTGGTGACATGCATTAGCTCGTACCGAAAGCAAAGTTTTGACGATCTGCCTGAAGGGACCCTTTTAATGCACACCAGACAGGGCACAGGGTCTGATGGCCCCACATCAATATCCACAGAATGCTCGGAAGCCAAGCGATGATTGAAAGAGGAAACGATAGCACTGGCTAACTGCATACGCTTTGTTTATACAGTTCTAATTCTGCATTATTACCCTTTTGTTGATCTCTCAGACAAGCTGCCTCCACATCATCCACTTTAAAGAAAAAAAACTGCTAAAACAGAAAAAAAAAAAAAAACCTCAAACTGGAAGGCGGTTCAATTACCTTAGACTTAATTGCCACATATTCATTACAATTTACTTCTCGAAATTGCTCGAGATCAGTCCTGGCATGGATGTTAATTAAAATTTGTTGGATATTCATGACCTGTTAAAGAGGGAAAGGTTGAATGAGCTGATACAGCTAGATATTCTGGCAATGAAAAAGTGCGCTGTTTGAGCTGATACAGTGAATGCCGGATTGCACACAGTGTTTGAACATATTTAGAAAATGCCAATACCGCAAAACAAACATCCTCCAGTAAAGCAAAGAGAGCCTCGGCGATAATTGAGCGTTTGTTTTAAAAGCGCTTTAGCCGCTGGTGTAATTAGGTTTGTCTGAATTCTGTTTTGCCTGTTAGCAATTCAATTTAATGCTGCTGATAAGCAGAGAGAGAGAACACTCGAGACTGTCTTCATTCTCTCCGGCGAGTTCAAACAGCAGAACCCCGTTGAAGACTTTGTTTTGGTCAGGGAGGAGCGGGGAGTCTGGGAAACGGGCGACCCTGACGCACCCGGCCTGGCGCTGATTCAGTGCCCAATTCCCAATTGGGAACGAACAGGGGGGACCCACAAAATCAAAGCCTACTAACTGGCCGCTGACCCAGAAGGGGGGGGGGGCAAATGCATTCTCAGAAAAAGAAAGGAACGGGATGAACAGATGTGCTTACGGCACCCTGGTCACCCCAGACCAGGGCCATATTAGATGGAACAAAAGTACAAAAGTGGAGTAAATTCTGCATGACCAGCCTGCATGTGAAGAGCAACAGACCTGACTCTCAAAGATAAAGAGTTTATTTAGCATTTATTACCTGCCCATATGCCAGCCCATTTTACAGCCCGCTATTAGACACTAAAGTCACGAGCAGAGAGACAATGGCTGACTTTGTTACCAAGAGGCTCTTGTTTTTTTCAATCTGTTGAAATTTAAAAGACAATAAAAACTAAGAAACACCTTGTGATACATACTCTATAGGTTGCTGAATACAATTCACTATTCTGCAGTGTGACTAAGGCAGTATTTCCATTGTAAGTCATTCTTATCTTTCAATTTTGTTCATATGCATTTTGTCATGCAATTCCCCCTGTACTCCCCCACCCCCCCCCCCCCCCCACCCCCCACCCCTCCCCTCATTCCCTAAATTCTGCTCACACAGCGGGAGAAATGGAATGTGTGAAACCGTGCTCCAATTCCACATGAATTATACAGGCAACCAACTGTCACAGAACACTTGACAGCAAATTACCCAGCTCACAACAGGTTGGGTACTATAGCGGGTCCAAAGCAGTAATGATAACAGCAGGTCTGTGTGTTGTGGACACTGGAAAAGCAATAAGAAATACCCTGAGCTGTGACCAAACATTACAAATGTACTTTACTGGAGAGTAAATATTATTCAAAGTTCCCAGTGGTTGGTAGCACAGTCCTTACACACGGTTCATGATTCAATTCCCATGGCAGAAGGAGAGACCCTAAAATAGATGAGTTAAACACACTTTTCAATTCAAATTTAACTATTCTATATAAATGCTGTCATGATACAAAAAACACCATAAATCTAAATCAGACCTTCCATATATCCAGTGTGCTTTACTTTGGATGTCAGTATAAATTAGACATAGTAATGGACATAAAGAAGAAATTATTATTATTATTATTATTTTCATTATTCCACTGGTGACTCACATTTCATACATTTTGGAAACCCTTATACCCATACAAAGAAAAGCGTTGAGCTTGTAAATAACAATCACACCTTAAAAACGCCTCTTGAATACACCGCATTCTTGCCGGTGGAGGTGGGGTGGGGGGCGGGGGACTGAAGATGTCTGATCCGGCATAAAAGGAATTCACGGCAGAGCGGAGCTCCGAAGCGTGGCTAACCGATAAAGACAATGCGCTACTGTGCAGGCCTCCGAAGCCAGCGCTGTAAGCGATATTTTGACCGGCGGACAGGGCATTGTGCGCGCTCCACGCTCGGCCGATAACGGAAGCTCTCGACCTGTAGCCCTTTCACAATGGCGTCGAGGACAGGGGCTGCTCGAACCCCCACCGAAGAACGGCGAGCAATGAAGTTCCGGCCCATTTTTTCAGAGCGCAGAGACTTTCACGTGGTTTCGATCGAAGCACTTTCTGAATACTGAAAAGCTCCACACTCTGGGAAAACTCTGTAAAAGAGTTGGTTACAGTTTGGGAGGAGGAGCCTTTGTCAACAGGGGCCCGAAATACTACCCGTTCAATACTGCACAGACACGCAGTGTGTGACAGTAAGCTCGGAATTCAATCAGCACGGTGTCTCACTGAGTCCCCCTGATAAAAGCACGCGTTCATCGCTTCCCTCCGTAAACACAGTCGTTCGGCAGGTTCATCAATCATCAAAATGAACCGAAAAATATGCTCTGAAAAAAACATCCATCTACTGTATTTCCCTAGAGTGTAAGTCAAAGACGCTAATCGAATCCGAAGGTAATTTCAATTGAAGATGGTAATTTTTTTACATGCAGTCTTAAGAATTTGTAAGGTCAGTGTCTCAACCAAGGCATTTCTTTGAAAAGAAAATGTAACATAATTACTTATGAACTAATGACTAATAAATTATGGCAATTTTTTTTATTTTATTTTTTTCAGTCATCGTCTCATACAATGACCATTTTGCGAGTGTTTGTTCTGGTCCCAGATTGGTGCTTATAGAGTTTGTGACGTCAGCAATAAATGGATTGGAGTCTGTATCACGTATCAAGTGGGATTACTGAGTTAGATGGACAGCCGCACTGAGTAAAACCCAAAACAGCTCTTTTTACTACAGTCCATGTTCCAGATTCAGGGAAGGGTTCAGGGTTTTACTCAGTGCAGCTATCCAGCTAACTCACTAATCCTGCTCTGAGATACAGGCCCCTAATCTTGAGTAACACATCCAAACGGCTGCTCATGGTGCTCGTAAAAAATGGAAAAGCAGCGGTTGCACTCAGAAAAGGTGAGACGGTGAGCAGATTTCACATCGCTGGGCTTTTCCTTCTTACTGCGCAGGCAACAAGATGCAATTTTTATGCTGTTTATTTGAAGAAAAACTGTTTTGTAAACCTAAAATATTTAGGATCCTCTGCCCAGGGTAGCATGAGGGGGGGGGGGGGGGGGGGGTGGTCAGGGCAGGACAGGAAACACAGTGAGTGGGTTGATGTTACACTAAAACAAAAACAAAAAACACTTTACTGACACACTCTGCTGAAATAAAAAAATATCATTAAGGTCCTGGAGGTCACATACTAGTTCAATTGATGTGTGCCATTGATTTAATTGCTGTTATTAACACAAGAGGGAGAGAAAGATCTCGTAATTACTTATAGACACACCATGGAATAGTTTTCTTAAGGTTTTCAGTTCAATGCTGAACAGCTTGAACATACAGGGTTGTTGGGGCTAGCTCAGAGGTTGGTTTTTACTTGGTTAAGGTAAAATAATTTTATTTCAACTGCTGTTGTAGCCTCTTTTGAACCTTCTCTGATCTTGAGGACATTTACTAACAGAAGTCTCACCGCCAGATACTCTATATATCTCAAGAGAATATGGAAAGGGAAGCCACAAGAGACCGTTGTCACTGCAATCCGATTGGTTCTAGCACGTTTAAACCAGCATTATGTCACAGGTCAGCGGTTGGGTTGGCCATAAATTGCCACCTCCAGGTGGAACCCTCCCTTCACGAGATTATGATTCGTCAGAAGCAATAACTGAAATTGGAAATTGGTCTTATGCATCCCTGGACTTCTCACATCAGAGTGTGAGAACCATGAGGATTTGTGTGCTCGAATTATTGTAACGGGCTTGTATAAAATACAAAGTAAATATCTATAAGTACCAGAAATATTGCAGACTTGTTCCGCACATTTTTGTAGTAATTCATATGGCTCTTTCAGAGCAGAGGGTATCTGAGCATCTAATCACCAGTGCACTCTCTTCACAGGTAGGGACTTTCACTGGCTAACACCCGGAAGAAAGTACTACTCTCATCTTTTTTAAGGTCAGTCAGACTTCTGGGGAGATTTTTTCTAAGACCAACGTACACATACAGCACACAGCCACATCATTGCAACGTTTTAGGCCTTACAGCCCACTGTAGTTTGATAATATGGATGTGAAAACATTTCGCTAAATGATGAAGACCAGTTTCTGAAGACGTGTAGCTATCTAATGAGAATCCAGGAGTAATTTTCCATTGTGGTTGTTCACTGTGCTCTCGTTGTGTTTGTGAAGATGTCAAACCATAGAAGTGCTGAAACACTGTACAGTGATAGATCCAAGAGGAGCACCATTGAAGACAGGAAGTTATCACCCATTAGTAGTATTGTAAGGTATGATAACGTAATGAAATGTTTAATCGGTGCATTTGGGCTTTCCGTGTAAATTTACCATGACAAAGACCTCCTTAATCTGTCATCCATCTCTCTCATGGGCTACTCATACATCTCCCTGCACGGAAACCACTGCTTTAATTCTCTGAGCGACCGCTATTCCCAAAAACTTACGGGGCCTTTTTATGTTTAACGGCCAGGGTGAAAAAGCGGTCTAAAAAAGGGTTGGATTCCTCAACCGAGAGGCGTCCGCACTTATCAACCAGCAAATAGAGCTGAGCGCACCGTTTTCGGGCATTTGACTGAGAGCGAAGGCGACTCGCTCCCTGCAGGGCCAGGGCACGGGCTGAATTAGTGCAGCCGGGAAGACGCTGCTGCTGACGTAAGCGTTCTGTGGGAACGAGGAGACGCCGGTGCCAGGGACGGCGCTTTTTGCAGAAAAGGAGTCTGCGGAAAAAACGAGGAGAAAAAAAAAGGAAAAAAAAAAAGGCTTCGATGCGGGTCTATGTGCCCGCTGCGCTCGGGAAAGAGGAAGAGAAACGGGGTCACGGCAGCGATTGGGCATCACTCGCACCTGATTGGGGAGGGGCCAAGGTGATTGGAAAGGGCCAATGGGGGGAATTAAAGGGGCGCTTCACATTCTGTCTTTCGTGAGAAATTAATTTGCCATTCTCTTCCCCATTTTGCTCTTTGGTTTGCATCTGAAGCGCAGTCATGCACACACACAGAGAAAAGATACAGTGAGTCCATGACCCAGTGACAAGGGTATCAGGCATGACAGAAGGAACATACGCGCACACACACACACACACACACAGACGCACACAAACACACACACACACACACACAGACACGCATGCACATGTGCACACACGCACACGCACCCACACGCACGCACCCACACACACACACACAAACACTCACACACGCACAATGCAAAAGGTGACTGAAGGAACACACCCACGCACACACACAAACAATGCAAAAGATAGAGAAATTTAAAAGAAAATTGCTAAATAGTAGCATAAACACACAGTAATGGTATCTCAATTTGCATTATCACTGACCATTACACTAAACATTAGAAAATGCACTGAGCCTCATTTTGGCAAACAAACAGTGGTGTTACCAAAGAGGAAAAACACACGCACACCATATTATGGCTCCGGCTTGACTTAATTTTGAAATAATTTAGATTTATATGTCAACTCCTATTAAAGCTAACTGCATTTTGCGCTTCCTTGACCTTTTTTCTCAGTGTTTTATGAGTTCATAAAGAGAGGCTCCAGGCAAAGCAGGCCTCAGTGCAGCTCAATTTACTTGTGAAGGAGAAGACATCTGCCGTGTTTTAGGGGTCTGCATCTTAGCACTGAAAATCCCTTTTAATAGATGTGCGATCTATAGCATAGTTAAGATGCAGTCAATCAATCTGCGTTTTATTGATACGAACAATAAGAGGCGCATTGGTTCATAAATAGTCTGTCCTGATGAAGTCGGAACGAGGGAGAACCTGCAGGGCAGCGAGTTTAAACTTGTTGTTGAGAACAACAGGCTGCACTCCCACTATCAGGCCCGGGTTACACGAATGGCTACACAAAGGAGACACACACACACACACACACACGCACACGCACACAAACACACGCACACGCACACGCACACGCACACGCACACGCACACGCACACGCACACGCACACGCACACACACACACACATATAGACACACACATACACATGTATAGACATAGACATATAGATACACAGACATGCATAAACATACAGGCATACCCACGCACACACTGACAAGTTCAAATTCACATGTTCATACATATATTCAGGCGAGCACACTCCACAACAGGTCCGCATACACATGACACATACATATACACATGAATACCTACACACACAAACAGAATATGGATGAGATTTTGAGCTGGGTACAGGGTTGATGCGAGGGAATCTCTGTCTCTCTCTCTCTGTCTCTCTCCCTCTCTCCCTCCCTCCCTCCCTCATCCCTTCCTATCTCTATCTCTCCCCCTCCCTCTCTCTCCTTCTTTATACATCCCTCTCTCCCTTTCTCTCCCCCTTTCTCTCCATCTCTCTCTCCCTCCCTCCCTCTCTCCCCCCTCCCTCCCTCTCTCTCTTTATCTATCCCTCTCTCCCTCTCCCTCCCTCTCCCTCTCCCTCTCTCCCTCCCTCCCTCCCTCGCGTGTCACGGTCAGCTCGCTGCATGCTCCATTGCGGCGCTGTCTTGGGGCCGTGCAGGCCCCCCGTTACAAGACGAACAGAGTCTGCCGGCACAACCAAGGGCACAACGTACCCCCCCCCCCCCAACCCCCCCCCCTCCACACGCGCGCACGGGAGGTGCTGTTTTAGAGGGACGAGACAGAGACACAGTACCCCCCCTCCACACGCGCGCACGGGAGGTGCTGTTTTAGGGGGACGAGAGAGAGACACAGTACCCCCCCCCCCTCCACAGAGAGACACACGCTCTTCCGTATCTTTAGCAGGCTGCCCAAAGCTACCCAAATCAGTCTCTGTAATGGGCCTGATAAATGCTCTGTCCCCTGGTGTGCAGTCCCAGGACATCTGACTCCAAACCGCCTGACATGCAGCCAGTGAGACTGCTCCCCTCTTAAAGGGTAAATACCGAGATACTTGTACAATATAATATGCAAGCATATAGAGCCACTTATTAGCATAACAGTCACTTTGAGCAGACAAAATGAATCACGATAATGGTTAAAACGTTTAGTTTAGAGTGGGTTAGTTCAGGCTTAGTTAAAGCTAGCATAGAAATAGAAACATAATAAATACAAAGTAAATCATACCTGCAGTTTTCTGCACAGTGAATATTACCACCTATATTCTGGGCATATTCCCATTTTAAATGCTTTTTTGTCAGTTAGGAGGAGTTAACGGAACTCTCTGAAAAAACATCAACGATCGGCATATTCCCCGAATTTGAGGTTAAAAGGCCATTTTCATCATTTGCCATTTTTATCACAGAGACACGGTGTCTGTTCTGAAAGGCAATAGCCCACTAAAAAAAGACACATTTCTTTTCCATTTTTAAGTAAAAACCCAGGGAAGAATTCTAGTAAAAGCCATTTGATGTAATAATCAGCTCAGAGCTATCTTGGAAGTCGAGGCATTGGAGGGAAGGGAAAATTATTAATTTTCGAGCTGCGCCGACGCGGGCGCCAGCTCCTGGGTGGGACGAGACGAGGACGGTAACTTTC
>NC_049203.1:63786834-63884334 GCF_013347855.1 Anguilla anguilla | reverse complement strand
AACGGATCAAGTTTACTGGCCAAGGTTCATGCCTCCCGAATGTTTTACTGCTCGAATAACGAGATGAGAGCCTTAGTGAAAAGCCGAGTTTGCAATCCTGCTTTTATTGAAGCAGGTTGTTTACAATGTTCCCTGTTTATATAGTTCATTTCCTCATAAATGTTGGCTCGGCTTCCCTCCTCTGAGCAGAATGACCTCCCCCCCCCCCCCCCCCGGGGTGCTCAGAGGGGGAAAAAAAAACAACAACAACAAAAAAAAAAGAGAAATGACACGCAAACCTTTCCTCCTACTCCCTGTGCCGCGCTGCTACAGCGTACACGAAGCTCTGCGCTATCGCTCAGGCCTATCCGCGCTGTGCCGGCCTGGTGGAGGAGCTACGGCACCAGAGTCGCGATGAATCTGCCTCCGTTCTGTTCATCAGCAACGCCTCAGAAGTGGCCCGACAAAATGGCGCTTCTTTCTTTCTTTCACCAGTCTGGTTTTACTTGATGTTTGCTTTCTGCTGTTCTACAAACAGGAAGAAAAAAAATGGGTGAACTGTAAATCTTAGAGACTGCTTTTCCTTTGCTTTTTTTTTGTTAAAAAAAAAGCATGGAGTGTGTCTGCCACCCGTGTTTAATTTCGCCTCTTGCAGACGTTTCGGGGTGTGTAGTGTTTACGGAAAACGGAAAATAAGCAGCTGAAGTATTTTCCAAAAAAAAAAAAACAGCACTTACACCTGGACCATATTCTCTGCTGCACCCTGGCACAAACTGGCACATTCACTATCTTTCACTACAGACTGGAAGGCATGAGATTTCAATGGGAAAGAGAACCTCAAGTCATTAACTGAACACAAGTAACTAAATAATATATTAAAAAAATAACTTTAAATACATTTAAAATTAGCCTGTCTGCAAGGATCGTGGAGCTGTGGCAAGGATAGGCCATCTGACCCCTTGTCAGTCGCTGGTGGCCATGGTGAGGAATTCAAACTGTCATTCCTGCGCCATGGAAACAGTGAGCGGTCACTGATGAGGCTGAGCAGACCACCCAGAGCCTGCTTCCTCTCACCTGTCAATCATGAGCGAGGGGGCGGGGTTCTTTGGTTTGGAGGGCTTCAGTCTAGCGGTGAGAAGTATCTGTTGTTATTCACGTTCTGACGGAATTGTGTGGGTCTGTCTGGGTCGATGTCAGCAGAACGTTCTGGAATAACTCCTTGCTGTCTCCACCACGGTGCCAACAAAGCATTACTTTGTGTGCTGATTAATTACTTCTCCTCTGGCTGCAAGTACTGACACTAGGAAGTGTTGTGGTCTTTGAGCTTTTGTTATACTTCTGGTATAACGCCATGTTACACGGAGCATAAGGACTCCTAATTATGCGAATTATTTTCACGAGGCAGCTATTCAATCCTCCTATTTTGTGGCTCGCATTGAACTTGAACTAATGATTTTAAGCAAGCCTGAGCTATTTTCTTTCATAGATGACTTTGGCAATAGAAAATATAATGAAACAAAGCAATCCGCACATTTGTTAAAAATGACCTGTAAATTGGAAAGATTAAATAAACCTCAAGAGTTCAAATGTAACGCAAAACAGATCATTTAATATTCCTCTCAGCACACCGGTGCCTCAATTGCATTCTTAGAGAGGTAACAAAATTTATTTTTTATGGAAATAGTGACAAGACAACGATACTTAATCAACTCAATAGGGTTAATATGACACACGGAAAATTACAGCAGATCACAGATCGTCATCAGTAGATACATTAAGCATGTCTGGATACATTAGCATAGCCGAGCTTAAAAAAAGCAGGGACCGCGATGGGTACTAGCCCACGGCTGCTTCGTCACAGTTGTGCCCCAGACAGCATGCCGATCGCTCGCCGAAATTCGTAATTCCCTCGTAGCTCTTAGGGCCCCCGAAACGGGGTGACTTAACTGGGCGTACCAGTGTCCCGCAGAGACGGCCCGCCTGAATATGCTATGCTGACTATGGCGAAACTAGCACAAATCAGCAGAGTGGAATCGTACGGCTAATTATAGCGACGGGATTCAAGATGGAAAAAGCCACTCGTGTTAACACTCCTGCAATGTAAATAAAAACATCTTAAAGCGACGGAGGGTATTAATGGGTCTTTTCAGCCTGGGGGTAAGGGGTGGGGGCGGGGGGGTGTATTGGGGAAGTGACAGCCGACAAAAAAAGAGAGGAGTAAAAGCTACCCGTCAATGTGGGCTCTCTCAGACACAGACACATTCAGGGGAATCAACCTGATTAATCTGATGCACACACAACAGGAACAATAGCATCTTTCATCTCAGATCAGCCTGTGATATCGCTATACTCCTGATACTCATAATGCAACACAGAAAGGTGTGAGACTTTGTAGCAGATGCGTTTTTTTTTTTTTTCGCCAGGTGATAATGACTTTGACATGAAAAATAGTAGTTGAAGGTAAATTGCTAAATTAAATAGATAAAAAGAGCTGCACAGAGGGGGGCTGCTTTAGTTTTTTTTTTCCCCAATTCGCTCCCTCTGATAGATGTAATCACGGATTCAGCAGAGTGGGCCAGAGTGCGCTCATCTTGCTAAACAGTGGTTGTTAAGATAAAGCGCGCTAGATAAGGGACCTGAGAGGAGTTGGGTGGGGGCGGGGGTGGCGGTGGGATGGAAGTGCGGGGGGGGTGGGGTGGGGTGGGGTTCAGGAGGAGTGCAAAAACGCAAGAAGGGAGGAGTTCCAAAGTAAACTCAATGTCCTAAGGCCTTGCAGGCTTAATTCCAACGCAGGCTGTAGATGAAGTGCATTTGTGGGGCCCCCTCTCTGAAAGGGCTGATCTTTATAGACCCTATGATTAGTACATATAGCTACATTCAAAGTTGTAAATGTATAGGTACTGTAAGAAGAAAATTAATTTCATTTGAAAGGTGAAAGTTTTTAAGTTTCAATCTTCCCCTTGGACCACACCAGGCATACTCTAAATGCTACATCTTTTCTACTTTTAGAATTGCAATACTGCAGTTTGAAGATACCCATATCTCATCCTCTGACATCACGCCTCAAAGAACTAAGGAATAAAACTGCCAGTTTGACGCTGCTTTATCTTCACAGCGTAGAGTCTTACTCTTCAAAATCCTTGACTTCATAATGCAGAGCCTGACTCTGCCAGAATATAGATCCAGTTCCTCCCACGGAGGAATCCCCCCCCACCCCCGCACCCCCCACCCCTCGGTGACACCGCGTGGTCTGAGTCATCTCTGAGTCGTGCCATACCCTCTGTGCCGTGCCGCTCGGCCACCGTAAGGCGCCGGTCTTATTTCACCGTGGCTCGAGAGCCCCACCCCTTCCAAAGTGGCCACCACAGCGTACCGCGTGTGACGGCTGAGCAGCAGGTCACCTGGCGACCGTGATTCGTCAAGGCCTCCTGGGCTGACGCGGCGTTGCGGTCGACAGGTTCGCGTCTGGCGCGGGGGCAGGGTTTGGGATGGGGGGGCGGGGCGGCGCGTTGCTATGAGATGCCTTGCCTGACACGAGCCAAGCCAAGGCCGCACAGCGCACATGGCGGGATGGGGGGCAGCTCCAGCTCCAAAACGCAGCAGAGGGTGCCCTTGTGTCCCCTCCCCATCACCGTGGTTACAACCCCCGACACTCTCTGCCAGGGTAGCAGTGTGCTTTCACTCAGGAACGCTTCCAGAAGTGACCACTGGGGGAGGGGGGAGGGTGGAGGGGGGGGGGGAGGGGAACAGAAGGCCTGTGCTCACACCTCGGCCCCCCTATTCGCCAGGCCCACCCCTACGAGGACTTACACCTTTCCCTCTGACAGCTCCGACCGAAGCCGAGAGAGATATCCTGCATCTCAGGTGAGAATTACAAAAAACAGGCCCTCCCTGTTTCCATTACCGGCAAAGGAAAAAAAAAATAAGAGAAAGTTTTTAAGATGAGAAACCCTGACTGCAGTCTGCAGAAAAAAAAAAAAGAAAAAAAAGTGTCCCGATTCCGTGCCCGTCCTCTGGGAGACGAGGGCACCCGAGTGCATACTGATTATGAAACCGTGAGGAGGCTGCCTCCCTGCGAGCCGGGCAGCAGAACCTTTCATACGCTCGTGCGAAAAGCACAACGTTTCGGGCACACCCTTCATTTCACCCGAAAAGCCTCCTTTTTGTTAAAATCTATCTCATAACAGAGAAGAGGCCGGTAATTGCCGAACGCGTTTAGAAAATAAAAAAAGGTTTTTCTTCCCGTTCCGCGGTTTGTGTCTCCGGACGGACGAGCGGCTTTGTGCGCGAACCGCGCCGCGGCAGCGGCGTGCGGTAATTAGCGAGAGAGAGAGAAACAGGAAGTGAGCGTCACTCACCCGTAGAATCTCCTCCACGCAGCTGGAG
The DNA here is from genome assembly GCF_013347855.1 of Anguilla anguilla. NCBI lineage: Eukaryota > Metazoa > Chordata > Actinopteri > Anguilliformes > Anguillidae > Anguilla > Anguilla anguilla. The sequence goes on along the minus strand of NC_049203.1, from coordinate 63,879,969 downwards.
TCGGTCGACAGGCTGACCTGAGGAGGAAGAAAAAGGAACTTGTTAAGAGAGGGAGACAGGGAAGAAAGAGGAGAGAGAAAAAAAAAAAAACAAAGGCCCTGACACGGGGGGCCAAAACGCCAGATCGAACACGAGGGGCCGGGAAAACCGGGTCAGAAAAGCGACAGGAAAAACAATTGACCCAATATTGCGAAGGCGCTGCGTCCACCCTGAGATCAAACGGGTTCCCTTTTGGGGAAGCAATCAGTCATTAGCATTCTATTCCCTTTCATTATCTTCGCAGTTTTGATTAACGAGTTATCAAACCGCGTTGCGAGGGGCCGTCCGGCAACACATCTTAATCATCGCAAAGGGACCGCCCGATAAGCATTAAACAAAAAAAAAGAACACGGGGCGTTGTTACTAACGAGGCTGACAGGTAAACGACGCAGAGACACAGACCTTTCGTCTGACTTCAAGTCACTCCATTACGTTAAACAAAAAGCAGAAAAAAATGTATATATAAATAAATAAAAAGGCTCAGATCGTCTCCAGCGAGGCGGGGCGGACCTCCCTCGGTCATTCTCACCCGGAGCGCGTGACTCAGCTATAAATACGGGCCGTTCTGACGACGCCCCCCCCCCCCCCCCTCCTGGCACATCGAAGACGGCAGCAGGTACGTCTCCTTCTCCCCGGGGCTCCGGGTTTGACTCCGGAGAGGGTGCCAGATTTACGGCGTGGGGGGGTCTCTTCGCGGTCCCGCAGGTGGAGTACGCACGATTCTTTCCGCGAGGTTTTCATCAACATTGGAGGACTCGGGTCCACCCCCCCCCCCCCACAAATCAAAGCAGGAGCACTGCTTAAACTAAGCTGCTGCACAAGAATATGGGCATAAATGTTCCAAACATTTTATTTTTTCGTTTTGGATAGAGGGGAGGGTGGTGGCTTGTTTAAGCCGAGGTACTAGACTTCCAGGGGGGTCAATGTTAGGCAGTGGTTGCTTTTCTCTAAACCCATACAAATATGTACTGATCTTCTCATTTTTTGACAATGGCAGTGTTGCTTCTCCGTTGTGCTGCTTAGTCAGTCAATCATGTCCTTCTACAAAGAGAGCGTCATTATCACAATTATTTTTACAGTGGCTCTCAAATTAGATCAGAACGACAGGGAGAAAATGATGTTGGTAGTAAGCGATGTTGACTTCGCACATTGAGTACAGTGATTACTCAAATCCTGGTTCCTGTGTATCAGTGCATGTGTGAGTGTCTGTGTGTGTGTGCATCTGTGCATGTGTGAGTGTGTGTGTGTGTGTGTGTGTGTGTGTGTGTGCGTGTGTGTCTGTGTGTGTGTGCATCTGTGCATGTGTGAGTGTGTGTGTGTGTGTGTGTGTGTGTGTGTGCGTGTGTGTCTGTGTGTGTGTGCATCTGTGCATGTGTGAGTGTGTGTGTGTGTGTGTGTGTGTGTGTGTGCGTGTGTGTCTGTGTGTGTGTGCATCTGTGCATGTGTGAGTGTGTGTGTGTGTGTGTGTGCATGTGTGAGTGTGTGTGTGTGTGTGTGTGTGTGTCTGTGTGTCTGTGTATGTGCGTATGTGTCATTGGTGTCTGTGTGTGAGTGCATGCACATGTGCGTGTGTGTGTGTGTGTGTGTGTGTGTGTGCGCATGTGTGTCTGCTTGTTTGTGTCCCCGTGTGTGCTTTTATGACAGGGGAATGTGCATGCTCCAGCAGGCGCCTGAGTGGCATCACGCTGAAGAGTGTCACAGCTGGGTCCTCTTAGGTAATCAGCTAGCAGCCAGCCGTTTTCACTTCAATCGCTCACACATACACAAACACACACACACATACAAACACACACATACACACACACGCACACACACATACACACAAACACCCACACACACAAACACACACATGCACACACACACATACACACACACACGCACACACACATACGCACACACACAAACACACACATGCACACACACACATACACACACACACACGCATACACACATCTACACATATGCACCCACACACACACACACACACCCATACACACACACGCACACACACGCATACACACATCTACACATATGCACCCACCCACACATGCACACACATACACACGCACACACACACACACACGCATACACACATCTACACATATGCACCCACCCACACACACACATACACACACATGCACACACGCACATACACACAAACACATCTACACATATGCACCCACCCACACACACATGCACACACACACACACAAACGTGAATCGTGGGACTGAGTAGTCATCCACATTTGACACTCAAACCCACGTCATGCAATGACACTGCTGCATTTCCTTTCCTCAGCTTGTCGTGCAAGAAATTCAGTGACAATAACTGTGATAATGATTCTCTACTTAAAAGGGAGATGATTCACTGGTAAACAGCTTCGAGCACAAATAACTACTAGATCAGTGCAAAGTTCTACTTAAGGTTTAGTGAAAACATCAAATTATTAGCATAAGAGTGACAGGATCTGTGTTTGTGTGCAGAATAGAACATTATTGTGTTACGTTGCTCCGTAAATTACCAAACAAACCTGTAATTAACAATAAGAAGCCAAGCACACATAAGAATATATTTCATTTCATACCATAGATAAAACCTTTCCTAATTACATAGCAAAGCGTGGTTGTGCAACAACAGGAAGCACACCAGTGCCACACAGACATTCACAGTCTTTACCAATCATCTACAGAACTAAATAATGCGTCATTAACTTGAGGATGAGGGCATTAAGCTGGCAGAGTCCAGGCCCAGGATTGATGTTTGCATGCATATTAAGTTCATAAGAGGCTATGTAAGCACACAGCTACCTGATGTTAATGAATGTTATAGCCAGCCAGGCCATGTAGTAGAGGCAGAAACTTGGAGGTTTTCAAGATCACGCTTGATACGGTGGTAGACACAATCTAGTTTGTAGGAAAATGGTGAGGTGCCCGTTAGTGGTCGGAAAATGGCTAGCACTGAAGGGCTGAATTGCCTGTTCTCGTCATTATGTTATGTTATGTCATGTTATGTTATGTCAACAAAAAAATGCTCTGTGAATAAAAAAATTAAAAAAAACGTTTCTCTGGGTCAATTCACTCTACTGAAGAAAAGGAGACTGGGATCTGTAAGGGGTCAGTCCACGGGTGTGGTGGGAGGGGATAGGCCCGCCCACTTTGGGCATGATTGGCAGGCGACACGCTGAAAACTCCTTCCTGCCCGGTGTTAGAATGAGAGCACTCAGGGATGTCACAGGAGACTAATCTGCCACGCCCCTCGAGGATCTGCCCCCCACGCCCTTTTTGACACGCTATTGTGGGGTTCTGCCTTAGTGCAGACACAATTCAGAATTCAGACAAAAAGATGAAAATAAATCAGCAGCACACACACACACACACACACGCACACACATACACACATGCACGCACAGACATACAAACACACAGACACACACACACATACACACTCACACACAGACACACACAGACACACACACACGCACACGCACACGCACACGCAGAAAGAATTTCTGGACTGATTTAGCTCTTGGACATGGTGTAGGAACAGACTGTGACTGGAGACAGCATGACATCTTTAAAGGATCTGGGAGTTTCTCAGCCTCAGAAAAAAATAAAAATAAAAAACTGTCTCTAAGAGGATGAGCGATTTTGTGCCAGCTCTCCTCAGGACTCCCATTATAACCATATACCAGTGAGCCGACTGAAGGCCTCCCAGCTATTAGACAGAGGTTGCTACCAATTCAGCAGCAGTAATTACTGAGGAATAGCAGGTATTTCGTTAGACGGAATTAGATAAACTGTACCCTGGACCATAATGTTTGGCAACTGCATCGGAGTAGATAATCAAATATTTCAATCACTTGAGCGGTTTATAGCCATTGCGACTGCTCCTTCAGAAGGGGGGGGGTGGGGGTGGGGGGCAATTGCATCGCGTTGCTCTGTGACCTCCATTTTTACGGATTGACAGGCTGATCTGGACGCCCGTGGCGACCGAGCGGGGTCCTGTCGAGGAGCACGGGAACGGTATCGGAGCATCAGAGGGAAGCGCGGCTGCCCCCGTCGGGTCCTGAGACCGCCGACCGTCTCCGCCTCCCCGCGCCAGGGCCCTTCCTCCACCAGAGGCAGAGACTTCCTGTTTGCTCGGGGGCTCGCACTTGATATCCGGTTCCCATGGCAACGGAATATTCACGCTTCTCGCATGTTATCAGATGTTCCTTTTTTTTTCCACTGTCCCTTTTTCACTCTCTCTCTCTCTCTCTCTCTCCCTCTCTCTCTCGCTTTTTTCTCTTCTAATATAACACGTGCTGCAGAAAAGCTTATTACCTTGACGGCGCCAGTTCATTTCCAGGTTACCGGTGATGAACTCCATTTAGATTACAGACATGGCTCTAAAAGACCTCTGCTCTCTCCTGCTGAATACATATTTCTTTTTCTTTTTTTTTCTTCTTTTTTATTCCACCCCGGCCAACCACCATCACCGATACAGTGACAGAATTGCGAGGTTTAGACAAATCATTTACACTGGTCTTTGAGGTCATCTTTCAGCCTGATTGCACAGGTACAACTTCCTTTGTTGCTCTGAGCAGGACGGGGATACCGTGGTTACTGGTTACAATGAGCCAATCCAGCAGGGGAAGGGACGGAACAAGACTACAGGAGTGAAGAGCCCCAAAACTGACCGCATCACGCTTGACAGGCGCTATCAGAAAATACAAGACGCGCAATCTGCTTACGACGCCACCGCGGCCCCGGGGTCACCTTCCTTTCTCTTAGCCCCAGATGCTATTTTACAAATCGCTTCCGCGGAAACCGTCCAGCTGGGATCTTATTTCCAGACGCCGCCAGGGATCCCTCTGCCTGCCCGCTGCTGCAGTCAGATTGAGTGGGGCCTCTGCAAATGACTTCTCCGGGACGGTCGAGTTTTCCAGAGAGGATGAAATACGGCTGGCAGGTTACAATACTTTAGAATAACTGAGTGTGACATCGCTGACAGAAATGAAGTCGAGCGGCGGCGGGCTCGCAGATGTGCGTTCGCGAGCGCGCGTGTGCGGCGCGCCCTAAACCGTTTGTGTCTCTTTATTTCTAAGACTATGAATGAATAAAAACCGAGAGCGTGGTAATTTGCACATCCTCCATGCCACACGCACGCTTGCTTTGCTGCAGGTGTCCAAATTTATGCGTATGCAAATTTTTTTTTGTAAGTTTCGGAATTGAATTTTAACTGGGCACCTTCCCAGGATTAAAAATAAATAATTAAGGCTTTTAATTGGCTGACAGTGATCACAGCGAGCTTTGCTAATCTCCAAAAATTCTTTTTTTAGCAGAGTGCTGTAAAAAGGAGGTAGAAAAAAAAAAAACCTCGTCAGTCACCCCATTCCGCAAAACCACAGAAACCTTTCAGCCAAAGAAAAAGGAAAAAAGAAAAGAAAAAAGCGAGAAAACCTATTCCTTTGAATTACCGGAGAATCCAGAGAATATTACGCAGGCAATTACCAGGGCAGAAATAGGGTTTTCTGAGAAATAGTTGTTCAGAGAGAAGTCTGCACACCGGCAACAGATAAGATGTATTAGCCCCGCTCTTTGGGAAAAAGAAACAGTATCAAAGTGTCGATTTGCCGCGGCGCTCGGCGCTCAGCTCAAATTGTGCCTGAGAAGGTGGAAGGGGAAGTTTCAGGAACAAACAGCCCTAGCCGAACATTAAATGGGAGCGAGCTGGAGCATCTTTCTATCTGTCAATCTGTCTGACAGCAGATAAATGGATAAAAAGGGGGGGGGGGGGGGGGGGGGGGGGGGGGGGGGGGGGGGGGGGGGGGGGGGGGGGGGGGGGGATATGACGCAGGTTATGTGAAGCAACGGTTCCTGAGGAGGATAGACACATAAAACAGACAGCACACTTCCTGAACAGGCTGATATGCAGATACAGACTGCCATGCAGGTTTCTGACAAAGGACTAAGTGCCGTGCGTAAAGACCAAAACTGCCGTCGGAGGAACCGCTCCCCTTCCCAGGATCAGTCTGTCTGCACCTGCGAGTGTTTGCCAGAAATGAAGAAGCACGCCTAATTGAGTTAAATATTAAAGTTGTTTACTCGGATATTCATTTGGTGGAAAAATGTCTTGATTGAAATTGTCTCTGTTGATTTGTGTTGTTTGGGGTTAGTAAGCACATCTGTGTTGGTGTGGGTGAACGGCTGTGTGTGTGTGTGCGTGTGCGTGCGTCAGTGTGTGTGCGCACATGTGTATGTGACTATGTGTGTGTGTGTAGTGTGCACACACATGTCATGCTTATGTATTGGCGTTCCTTTGCTGGTCTTGGCAGAACGCCTGGCCTAATAACTCTTATCATGGTTCTGCTGATGCTGATAAGTTGCTGAGCCTGTATCCAAAGGTTTGCAGGTTTAATCCCAGGTGAGTAACAACCACTGTGACCGTACCCATGAGCATTTACCTCACGTGAAAACCTTCAGGAAATATTCAGATCCATAAGTGAATGAGGAGAAAATAAAAACAGTGTAAGGTACAGCAGTCACCCTAAATGCCTGCTTAACAAATGACCAGTGTGATGCGATATAAAATAAGCTCTGTTCACTGTAACGTGTTCTCCCTTTCAGAGTGGAAAATAAAGAGAGAGGAGAGAGAGAGAGAGAGAGGGACGATGCGGTGGAAAGCCTGTCGCTCGCTCGCTCACAAACGGAACACAACGTCCTGGAGCGGCCATTGGCGAGGGGCTCTTTGAGCTGTCAGATCTAATTGAGTTTCTTTCTGACATCTGCAGACGGACCCGGGGAAAGGGTTCAGGTTCGGGGGTCTCCTCTGAGGGGCCGGCTGTCTGTGGAACAGTCCGTGCCAAAGCATCGCCGCTGCCGCTGCCTCACACCTCCTAACCGGGCCAAACCTCCCCGCGGGAAAGCGATACTAAAACTCCAGGCGCGGTCTGTAGTAAATTACCGACACCAGATCGGGCTGGGAACGAACGGACAACTGGGCAGCCAACACCGGCCATCGGTTTCCACTTTGGAGATGACAAAGTGAGGCACAAGCACACAGAGTAACTTGTTTTAAAAAGTAAAAATAAAACACTGAAAAAAAACAAAACACTTTGTTTCAAGTATAAAATTGTTCTTTTTTTTAACATAGTCAAGAGCAATAATAACAACGCAAGGGTAAGTGTTTATCTTTGGAAATATTTCCTCTTGGATTCATATTTACCCAGAAATAAATAATAAATTGGTATTGTAACATTCATGCATTCTTTCCATTTCAGACAACGGAAAACTAAAAATTAATATTAACATTATATTCCATACCAGTACATGCAAATCGTGCGGTAAATGTATTAACTTGTTTAATGTGCATTAAGTGAAAGCTGTCCAGTACTTATTATGAATCTCAACATATTGGATTACGCATGACTGAGACTCATACAGCCACAGAAAAAGAGTTTGGTTTCCTTTGGGGAACTGCACACATGCTGTTGTTGTAACAGTGTATGAGGCTAACTCACAATCTGCAATGCTTTCAGTTACTGTAAGCTAGCCAAAGTACAAGTCTTAAATTAATCTGAAAAGAATCTATAGATAAAGTGCTGCAGAAAAAAAACGAAAAAAAAAAAAAACTTTTCACTGGTCTGTTTTGGTATCACCATGTTAAAATCGCATTATCTGTAGAGAAAGCCTTATGAATCTGCCACTGCTGATAACCACAGCAATTCGTTTATTTAAAAAGTATATTAAATTCAATTCAAGAATATTTACATTTCCCTCAAGGCCAAAGATGAATGGGACTACCGTATGAGCATCATTTAAGCATTAAACAAACTATCTAGTTCTAATTAGGTTAACTGTTTTTACTTGGCTGAATTAAATCAAACAGAGCTGCAGCCGAAAAGCCATTAAAACTACTCACTGTGAAATGACTACATCTGACTAAATCAGTCACAAGCATATTACATAAAGTAAACAACGTAACACAAACATACACTTTACAGCAGATTAGAATCAGTATGCTTTGTAAAAAAAAAAAAAAAAAAAGCATCGATCGATATCATACATATTGATCGTTATCATACATTCCTGACTCCTGATCACACATATTTTCCTGATTTTGAAATAAATTTGCCTTGCGATGCATAACTTTCAACATCTCCACAATTCACATGGGGTAGCACATTCAATGAATAAGTCTCAGTCGATAATTTTACAAAATAGCAATAGCTATTTTTTTTATTGTCATACAGTGTTCCACAGTAGCAATTTAAAAAAAGAAACAAAGTGGGAAATTGTGGAAAATACCTCCCAGGTGCCCCTTAATAGGTGCTAAAGGAGCTAAACCTGCCATATTCATACACTACGTAGGCTCTCTGTTCTAACATCCTAGATTGATAGCAGGCCTCTATATCAATTGCAGTCAGCGGTAATAAAAGGATTCCTGGTACGTTCAAAGCTGTGCCAAGTATACTGGCACAGGGGGAATGTGATATGTGTAAAAGTGTCCAGTTTACTGGGTTACGAATGGAGACTCTCTTTTACAGCAACCCAAAATCAAATTAAACAAGGCTTCAGTACTAAACCACAAGATCCCTCTCTTCCTCTTACCCCCTCCCTCTTCCCCCCCACTCTCTCTCTCTCTCTCTCTCTCTCTTTCTCAGAACAATATTGCATACTATTCTTTATTTATTGTTTGATAAGCGCATTTGTGAATTCCTAGTATCTGTCTTGCCAAATGTAAACGAAACCACGGAATGTGTTTCCCTGGTGTTCCAACACATACATCACAGTGTGCCAGCACGAAGAAAGCAGGTCTCGTTCAAGATAATGCACCGTAAGTCAATCTATAGGCTACCTCTCAGGTCTATCATTTTTCACACGCTTTGTATGGTACAATGCACAGAGTCCTGTGGCATTTCAAATAGTGCTGTTAAGGCTGATGTATACAACAATAACAACAAGGGTAAAGACCTACATAAACCAAAGCCACCTGAGGGCACTTAAATGGCCCATACATGACGTGTTTCTATTATAGAAAAATACAAAAGTAAATAAAAGAAAACTACAATCTACAAAAAAATCTTACTAAATCACAAACATCTTATTAAAATCATAAATAAACTCATAAATAAATAACATTCAAATTAATGTTAAAAGTAGAGGGGAAAAAAAAAACTGGCAGACATCCAATCAGCTGCGCCGAAAAGCTTCGCGCCAGACGTCACATGACTCAGCGCTGCCTGTTGCGCCATCGGTTTGACACTGTTCATTACTCCGTGCGCACAGAGCGCGTTTACATTGCTGCCAGACATTTCCCAGCCACGTTGCAATAACGACACACCGATCGTCTCCCGACACACTGGGGCTCTAATGCGCTTGTTCCAGCGATTCGACAGCCCCCGCTTTAATTTCACAAGGCGTGAGCAAAACGCGTTTTCTGCCGGATGCACATAATCAGAATCATTTCAGTATTTCAACGAATCCAATTCCCGTCAGATTTTTTATGCGTTTTTTTTTTTTTTTTTTGTTCAAATCTACACCCTCTATCTTCTCTTTTTCTTTTGGTTGAGAGAGAGACGCGTCTGTTTCGACGTCGCTCGTTGTCGGACCCGGGTGTGTGTGTTTCTCACACGCCTAACCCGATTTGCACGCCTCATTTGCGATGCTTCTCGTGACGGTATTTTCCCCAGGACAGCGAGCGTAAGCGTGTCAGAGGTTTGCGAGAGGGCCGCATTGGCCCCCGTGGGGCCCACGCAGTCGCTGCGTTTGTTCGCAGAACGGCCCGCCACAAAGAGCGCAGCAGGCCCTGCTTGTGTTCAAGATGGCTGCTGAACAGAGGAAGGAATCAAAGCTCATTAGCAGCTAGAGCTACGACAGTAACCCGGGTCGACGGCCGAAAGGGACGGAAGCGTCCCCATGGAACGCTCGGCAACCCCCGTCATCTCCGCTTACTGTGACTACGCTGGCCATAAAGCCAAACAACACGCCGGTCCATCAGCCCCCCCAACCCCCCAACCCCCCAACCCCTCAACCCCTCAACCCCCCAACCTCTCAACCCCCCAACCCCTCAACCCCCCAACCCCTCAACCTCTCAACCCCCCAACCCCTCAACCCCCCAACCCCTCAACCCCACATCTCCCCAACCCCCCAACCCCCCAACCCCCCAACCCCTCAACCCCTCAACCCCCCAACCCCCCAACCCCTCAACCCCCCAACCCCTCAACCCCTCAACCCCCCAACCCCTCAACCCCTCAACCCTTTTTTTAATTCACTCATTTTCTCAGCAGGTGAATTAAATAGCCAGTGTACGTTGCATAGCGTCTATTCATGGTGTTAAATTTGCTGAAGTGATTCCGGTTAAGTGCTTCGATCAAGACTCCTGCTACTGGGTGACCAACTGCTTCATCGCTATGGTTCCTGGTGGCCCACACCACCACCCAGGTCAACCCTGCGACTACAAGGAGAGCTTCTTAAACGTCAGCAGTGGACTCCCCTGCACTAATCTGGACGTGTATTGGGCTTTCCCCGTCCCCGCAGATGTCCTCCGTGTGTTCTGGAAGCCTTCAGTGGGCCGGCTCTGTTTTTTTTTTTTGTTTTGTTTCCTCCCTGGCGTGAGGCGCGGGGAAACGGAGCGGACGGGCCCGCGGATCAATCCCGCCCAGGCCGCCAGAGAGCCGGACCAGTGGCCGGCAGAACCGGGGTCCTTATCTGAGGGGAGCGGATGCAAATAGATACGCGCGCGACCGTGTGTGAGAGCCGTGTGAGAGAGGGAGGGAGGGGGGGAAGCGTGGGGGGGTGGGGGGGTTTGAGCCTCAGGCCAGGGCAGAAGGGTGGTGGTGGTTGTTGTTGGGGGGGTGGGGGTTTGGGGGGGGGGGGGGGTTATTCGAGGAGCGCCTTTCTGCGCAGGCAGTGCTTCGGCCGCCCGTCGGCTCTGGGAGCGCGCGCAGCAGACGGAACAAAGAGACCTGATTACCATGCGGAGCGCGGCGTCTCTCGCATGCCAGGGGAAGCGCGACTGCCGGAAACGCAGGTCCCCGGGAAACGTGGAAATATGACCACCCAGGCGGAAAGCGGCGAGGGACACACCGCGGGGAGAAAAGCGGGGGTGGGGGGGGTGGGGGGGGTGGAGACGTGCGCTCTCCTGGTACTCCTCTCCTCCGCTGATCTCCCGCTCCCTATTTAACGTCGCAGAGAAGCCAGGGCTACGCAGCCGAGCAGCCTCTCCCCTCTGCAAAAATTTAATGAGCTTAATCCACATTAACAAATGATCCAATCAGAGGACTCGGCGGAGAGAGGGGGAGGAGGAGGAGTGAGCGGAAATGCAGGAAGTATAATCACGCTCGGAGAGAAACGGGGTCCATAAACAAGAGAAGGTGACCTTTATTCTCCAACACATCGGAGGTGTTGGGAGCAGCCACGTTTGGTCAGGCCTTAAGGGCGGTGGCGTGGGGGGTGGGTGGGGGTTGGGGGGGGGGTCACCCATTTTCGAGGTTAATGACCTCCTGGCACTTTTGTCACCGTAGCTAATTCACCTGCAATAACATCTGCCAAGGTGCTAATGGCGCCGGTGAAATAGAGAGAGGAGGACGCTCGCTGCTCAATGGCCTGTTCCCCGCGTGAGGGAAATACCGTAACCAGACCCCCACCCCATCCCCACACCCCCTCCCCACACCCGCGCACAACCTGCCAGACTGAGCGTGGTCTCGTAGGAACCCTCTGAGCGGGCGGGGCTCCTGCGTCCGCCCAATGAGAGGTGAGGAGGGGAACACACAACCCTCCCGAAATCCTGCAGAAGATTCACCTGCACTTCCACCTTTCTTACTGCAATAAGTAAATAAATGAGCACAATTAACAGTAGGGAGTGAGACTGTAATGACGCGCATCCATCTGAAACTCGATCGATACATTGGCATTAGTGGGCAGGAATAGCAAAATAATTTCAGTGGATGTGCTATAAGTACAGTAGATAATGGGTCTCCCTTATTAGTCAAATTTACCTCAAGACCGTTGTACTCCTCGGCAGAAAGGAACACCTCGTGCTGTTCTTCCCGCGACTACCCAGTGTTCCAGAAAGAGACGGCGCGATGCCTCAGCGCTGATGCCTGGCAAAACCACTTCTTTTTTACTTTCGTGTTCACTTTCTCTCTCTCCCTCTACGACTGCGCGCCGTCGAACTTCGAAGAGCGCACGCAAAGACAGTCAGGTCATTAGGGCGATGGAGATGGAGATGGTGGGTGGATGGGTGGGGGGGAGGGAGCACAGCTCTTCGCCAAGCGCCCCCGTTTCCCGCCGAGCGATCTCGCTGCAGTCACGCAGCTCTCCGTGCCTCTCATCCGAACAGGCCTCACGCACCCTGACCCCCCCCCCCCCCCCCCCCCCCCCAGCATCGGCTTGCCCTGGATAATTAGTCAGGGCAGTATGTTTCACATGCATTCCAATTACACGGGATGGGGGGGTGGGGGGGGGGGCGGGGGGGAACCAAACTAAAAGTCCTCACTTATCCTAATTATCTGTTACTAATTTAGATTTTGGCTGGGACTCTGCATGGAAGGACACTAATGCGACTGTTCCTGTCAGTCTGAGAGAGTAATTTGATTTAGTCGGCGGTAAAGTCTAATTAAATATACCTTTTATGCACAGTGTGCAACTTTACTCAGGCCCCATCTGTGTCTCATCATTTGGAAAGAGAGAGGGAGGAAGCGAGAGAGAAAGACAGAGGAGGAGAGAGAGAGAGAGAGAGAGAGAAGAAGAGAGAGAGACAGAGGAGGGAGGGAGAGAGATTATATATATATATATAGTGCAGTCCATAAATATTTGGACAGTGACACAGTTTATCATCACATTAAAGCTGACAGTCTGCCTCACATTCACATCCATTGTCCTATTTCCAGTCCAATGTGCTGGAGTAAAACAACTAAAAATGTGACTATGTTGTGTACTTTTTCAGTTAACTGTGTATATGCATATATACAGTATAATAGGAGGAGGTACAATAAATCTACAGCTACTTCTAAGGGGCACTTGAGGTTCCCTGGAATAAATGACTTCCGGGACTGGAGGGGGAAAGTTTCAGCACAGGAACAGGTTAGATCTAAATATGGTGTTTACATCAAACAGGAGATTTGGTGGCTGTGATGCAGGGGGAAGTCAAAGAGAGGGAGAAAGAGAGAGACAGAGAGAGAGAGAGAGAGAGAGAGAGAGACACCCCACGGGGAACCCTTCAGTACGGAGGCTGTCCTTTTGATGCTGGGCTTTAGTGTTTCTCTGTGGGTTTTCTTTTCTCTTTTCGCTTCTTAAGTAGTTTTCAAAAAAGATGAAGAGGAGCGAGAACACTAAAGTTCAGACTAATTGTTATCCGCAGTTCTCCTCAGACTTTTCATTTCCTGCCATGGATTTTAAAAAAACAAAGAGGAATTTTTGCATTTGCTGATTTAATTTTCACTGATATGAGGAGCTTTCTCTTATGAAGTAGAATTAACTACAAAAAAACACCACAGTATTAAAATCTAACCTGCAGCATACAGAAGAGATCAGTATTGTCGTCAATGGGGGGTGGGAGACTGGGGGGGGGGGGGGGGGGGGGGGGGGGGGGGTCAGAAACGCCATGAGCTTGACATATCACGGTTGTGCTTCTGAGTGACGCATCCCCCTTTTGAGTAGTGCAAGGATGTGCCCCAAAAGCCAGATGTAGTCCGTACAGTACCAGTCTATACAGTCTCTACCATGTCAGTGGAGACTACGGTCACGGGCCCTACAGACAGATATGGGGAGGGAGGGTTACAGTCCGGAGGGTCCCCCTGCCCCATCGCTCACACAGGAGGCTCTTCTGCATCAGCACAATCCGCTGCACCCTGTGGCAGTCGCCGCAGCCGTTCCAGTTAGTGCACAACGGAGCGAAAATAAATGGCAATCGACTTCCTATAAGGCAACCCAACTTCAAAGAGGGCATTACAGTACTGGATTGGGTATTCAAAACCGAAAGGGGGGGGGAGTGGGGGGGGGGCATGACACCTACACACCTTTGGTATACATGTACAGTGCACCGCGTAAGTAGAGACACTATTTTATTTTATTTTTTTTTTGGCTCTGTAATCTAACACATTGGCTTTGACATTAAATGAAAGTGAGGTTAAAGTGTAAAACGTATGCTATATACAGCTATATTTCATATGCACCACAGTATCTGACCTGCATCTGTGTTATCACAGAAATCAGATGAGCATGTCTTGCCTGCTCATTAAACATATACATTAATATCATTTTTCATTGCTGAGGCTGTGCTCTGAATGACAATGGCTCTCGGTAGAGAGCGTTCAGGGACAAGCCAGAGCTGAATTAGTCATGACAAATGCAACATGTGTTTCCGTCCCCAACCACAGCAGGTAGGACGCCAGCGATTAAATCGCAGTGACACAACAATCATTATTATCACACGCGAAAAGCCACAGGCGCTGATGTATGAATGCACTTCCTGTGGTGTCTGGAATATGTGTCTGCAAAATGGGGTGGTACTTCCTGTTTGCTGGACCTCTACCAGCATTGGCTGTCTCTAGCTAGCTGCCTGCCCACACACTCTCTCTATGCGCATTCAAATAAGTGCCAATGAGCCACAAGGAAAAAGTTGGTGAAAAGCAAAAGCAAAATAAATAAAAAAAGGATGATGAAAACAATCAAGACAGATGTCTCTCTATCCCAGTTCTAGTAGCTGCCGCAATTTTTAAACTTAAGTTAACAGATGCCAGCCTGTTAATTTGTCCCATGCTTAGAGAGACAGGGGGATAGTGACAGATTAGAAGTGAAATGTGTAACAGTGTAGCAATGTAGTCGAGAGAGAAGAGATCAGAAAACATCTCCACATTTAATGGTGGCATTTAGAAGGTTCTGAAGACCATTTTCCATGCTATTTTTGTTTTATGGGTTTGTTATTTTCTGTTGGCAACTCCCATTAGCGGAAATGTCTGAAATGGATTAGGACACGGTACTGGTTCCGTCAATAACGTTTGGTCACAGTTTAACAGGTTCTAAACATTTCTGATTGCAAACCTCAAAATAATGTCTTCTACATCTCATTGTTTTCATGATCCTTTCATAATAAGAATGCACACTATTTCAGTGAAGGACCGGAGATGATTTTAGGGGTCTTGTGAGGCATGATACAGGCGGTATCTGAGATGCATTAATATTCATTAGGTGAAGAGGCCCAGCAAGCATATGGAGAGGGCCAGCAAGCATATGATCCAGCCTGCTTCATTCCACAAACACTGAGGCATCAGCGTTTGGTGCCCAAACACTGGACTCCGCAGTGCTGGTCTGGGGAATTGCTGGGCTGTTAGATGAGTGTCCATCCTGTCGTTGTCATCTCTCTCTCTCACTCACTCACTCACTCACTCTCTCTCTTTCTCTGTCTCTCTCTTGTTTTCTCTCATTCTCTCTATGGCCTCTAGCACTCTTTTTCTCTTTTTCTAGCGCCGCTCTCTCACACCATACCCTAGATTCTCAGCGCAGGACCGGGGCCGAGGTTTTGAAAAAGCAATAACACAGGGGATTAGAAAGGAATAAATATTTTATCGCCAACTCCCCGACAACAGTGTGGCAAGAAGCCGCGGGGATGGAGGGCGCAGATAAGCCTTCTCGCGGCCTAAGAATACCGCGCCTCCCTGACTCCGCTGACTGCAAACGGCACACGCAGCGCTACAAACCCTGACACAGAACAACAATGTCTGCCCCCACCAGCCCCCCAAACAAAAAACCAGCTGGCCTAGGACACCGCCCGGTACAGAATTCAATGCATGCCGTCTACAATGACCCCCGCCCCCCCCCCCCCCCCCCCCATCACCCCCGTTAAGAAATGAACCTGCATTTGCCAATTTTTGTTTTTATGAAAAATCAGCTGCCAGGAATAGTCTTGCACAAGTTGTTGAGTGAATGTTTATGGGCAAGTAAAATAATGACTGTACGAGGTAAAAGATTTATTATGTGTATTATTATGCTCGCACCTACCTTTCTTTGTTTGCTATACAACATTCATTTTTAGGACATATTCTTGTTTCAGGAAATATTTTTGCAGCAATTTCTTTGATAGCGTTTTTTCTTTCCGATAACGTTGGAACCAATGTACATAGCGATTTGACTGCGAAACGCAAACAACTCAGGAGAGGCGCAAACTCAGCGGAGGCGTGTTCGACAAAACTGAGCAAGTCCACAGCCCAGGATGTGGCTTTTGTTTGTACGGGATTTGCCCGGTGGGAGAAACAGCAATCAAACGCAAGCCACTCAGACCCCTGCTCCCACCACGAATATCGGGCCTTATTAAAACCCAGCAGTCAAACAATGGAATAAAAGATAAGTAGATGGCTGAGCCACAGGGGGCTGTCCCGGCTGAACCGCCGGCGCAACCTTATCGACGGCATTAAGGAGAATCATGAGCCTCTGCAGTCAATTAGATTCAGGCGTCAGCGCAAGGAGGCTTGTCCCGGGCGAGGCCACCTCCTGCATCATTCATAGACAGGAGCCCCGTCTGGAGGAACGGGACGGAGGGCGAGGATTCGGGTCGCCCGCGTAAAGGGACACCCGCCGGCCCGGCCTGTGATTTACAGCAACCTGAGCGGGGGACGGGTCGGGGGACCAGGTGTGTACAGGTCACATGACACCAGGTAGAGGTGGCAGGACCTTGGCTTGGAGCGAAACACAATCTTGCTGGTCTGAACAAGAGACCCTGAAACACTCTGCCTGTGACAGTCTGCAGGCACACACACACACACACACACACACACACACACACACAAACACACATTAACCCATATACGCACAGACACATACAGATACATGCAAATTCTTACACACACACGCACATATTGGCCCACATATGCAAACATGTACACACATGCAAATTTTGATATACACATAAATACACAAACACACACACACATGTGCACACACGCACACACACACCTATACACACACAGACACGCACACACACACACACAAACACACACACACATGCACGCACACACACACACATGCACAAACACACCTACACACACGCACACACACACACACACACGCACAAACACACAAGCCCTTGACAAGTAGAGGACATCCTGCGCGCCCTGGGCACCGGTCCTTGGCTGCAGGAGCCGGGAGATAAACAGCCGCATCGCTCCTCATTTCCCTTCCGGGCCGAGGCGCGTCTAAGTGAAGAGGCGCCGCGCTTTTATGGAGCCGACGACATAAAAGTCCGGAGACCGAAATGCCCGATCCGGTCATTGTGATGCGACGTGGCTTCAGAGCTATAAACCACAGGGCCGTTAAATCTCAGCCCACCGTCGTGACATAAGAGGCGCGTCTCTGGCAGGGGCCGTCACTCAGCACACGCAGTAACAGGTTAAATATTATGACATCAGCACGTGTAATTTCTCCGATATTCAGGCGTTAATTTAACGACCCACGAGCGGCTCTGCTTCACAGAGACCGAGCGAGCGAGCCGTCCTCTCCCCCCTCAGCGTCTGAGCGGACGCCGCGATTTTGGCGCCGACGCTCGCGCCTGTGTTCGGAATTTCTTCGGTAATTAGCTACGCCGACTGGAGACGGCGGGGGGGGGGGGGGGGGAGGCTCCGAAAGATAAAAACGGTTTCCAAGACGCCAGGCAGCTAAGGAACGCCGCGGAGAAAGCGCGTCGCGTCTAGCTCCGGCTAAATCCGTACGCTTCTGCCAGGAAGGATGCCAACAGCCTGCCTTCCTCTTCCTCCAAGAGATGGGGTCCCAGCAGTCCCCCAGATTACCCAAAAAAACAAAAACCTACATTCCCTCATTTCCAGACAGCACACTCCAGCCAGATTTACTCCTGCTCCCCCCCCCTCCCCCACCCCCCCCATTTCTCCCCTGCCATCACCATCCCCCCCCCCCCCCCCATTTCTCCCCTGCCATCGCCATTCCTCCCCCCAATCACGGAGAATTTTAGCAACCTGCCACGGAAAAAAAAAAAAAAAAAAAAACCTCAGCCCCCAGCTCATTTGCATGTTTAATCAGAGCGCGGAGCGAAGGCGAGCCTCGGTGCCCGTCTGAGTGTGAAGCGCGCGGGCTGAGCCGCTATTCCGGGTATCAGTGGCAGCGGGAGAGAGGCGCTAACCGCGCGCCCCGCGCTCCGCTATCTGCGGGGAGGCAGATAAGAATTTGATTTAACGTCCAATTAAAAGGCGTCATTGAAAAATTACTTCAAATAAGCCTTTTTATTTTCTTTAATCAGTCTTCGATTCAAGCCTTCCGCGGGTCCGCTCAACCACAAATCGGGGACTCATGAATTTTGATTAAAAAATCTAAGCCCGTTCCTAACCAAAGCAGATTTTTTTTTTTTCCCTTTCGTTACAGGGTTTGATAGAAATTTAATAAATCTATGAGCCCCTGCCAGCTCCATTTATCATCCCCTTTCCACAAGGCTGGGCCATTATGCCCGGGCGGTAAATTATGAGGGGAGTCAGCTAACCAAAACTTCAGAGAGCGATATTGAAGAGGAACTATAATCACTGCCAGTGAACCATATAATTGCAATAGAATACGGATAGCTGAAACATTAGCCCTGTTCCTAATGCGCGACATCCCCGCGCTTGCTACAGGCTGCTAGCCGCTGAGGCAGCTGGCCCTGACCACGAGGATATTAGCCCCCACCTGATTGCATGTCTACCCGCCACTGCTGCTGTTGTGATCCCTGACCTGCGTGGCCTCTGTTGACCGAGGCTAAGTGTACTGTCTGCTGTCTCTCTACTGGGGGAGACCGACACACACACACACGCACCTACATACACACAAACGCACACACACGTGCACACGCACACACACAAGAATTTATTGCTATACTTGTGAGGACTTCCCATTGACTACATGCCTAACCTTAACCCTAACCTTAACCTAATTGTAACCCTAACCCTAACCCTAAGTCCTAACCCTAAAACAGCCTCTTGAACTTGTGGGGACCAGAAAAAGGTCCCCACCTTGCATAATTTTCCTCATCTTTCTATCCTTGTGGGGACATTTGGTTCTCACAACAATAGCAATACATGTCCACACATGCACACACACACACTCATGCACACACACTCACATACACACAAACACACACACGCACACACACACATCGGCTAGGAAAAGAGATATAAATAAAAGCGTATAAATAAAAGCTACGGGGCGGATTTCTCCGCGGGTCCCGGCCCCTCCGCCCCAAATTGCCACGGGAAACGGTGCTGTGATGCGATGTATCAACGCCCCCCCCCCCCCCCAACCCCCCTACATATGCTCGCTGTGACATTTTGATGTCTGACAGGGATCCAGTCACGGAGGCGGAGGGGGGAGAAAACTTCAAAGGAACAGCCCTGTGTGAACCATCACAGCCATCGACCTGAACCCCGTGCGCAAAAAACACCTTTTTTTTCTTCTTTTTTTTTTGTTAAGCCACAGAATATGACCCAGAGCAATAACATCTGTTACTTTAATTCGTTAGAGAGGCCTTTGCATTCTGGCTAGTTTACCATTAGTGAGTTTTTTTTATTTTTATATTATCATAATATTCACTGCTTATGAGCATTCATGCAAATGGTTAGCAGGGCTAAAACCATAATTATCTTTTGATTCATGCCGCAGCCACTGACCATTACACCATTAAATGTGGGGAATGGTCAGTCGTGCCGGTAATTTGTCACAGTGGTCCATCCGCTGGACGTTTGCTAAACACCGTCTCTGCTTCTACAGCATAATCACTCTAAAATGATATCGAATCAGTTCTGTTTGCAAATGCATTGGGTTCAGATTAGATTTTGAAGTCCCCGCTTAATGAATCATGAGTACTCATTACATGAGTAGTAGGTGTACTTTTCATGGTATTCACATTGAGGTAAAGCTTGCAGGCTGTGCTACACTAATTTAAGATATATGATTGGACCCGTAACCTGAAACCTGTTTCAATTCCACGGCAGCGAGGGACCACAGACTTGGTTAACTGCTGTGCTTATTCAGGACACATAAATCAAAGGGCTGTGTTTGAGCAGGGAACATTGGGGAACACCCTTTAGAAGCCTGTAAATAAAAAACAAGAATGAGTAGCCTAATATGTGCAAGCGCGTGTGTGTGCGTGTGTGTGTGTGTGTATGTGTGTGTGTGTATAAGAATTTCCATGTGAGTATGTATGTCTGTGCATATGGGTCAACATGCGTGCATACGTGTGTATGTGTGCGTGTATAAGTGTGTTTGTGTGTGTGTGTGTGTGAACGCCTGTGCGTGTGTACCGTAAACGGTTCCACAACTGGAGATTAACATATTTTTGTGGATCAACCACAACACAAATTTCACGATAATGAGGACCTTGCCTTTCTCCACTCCAGTGTGTAATTTAGACCACTGCTGCTGCTGTCTTTAAAGAGCAGAGGATCAGGTCTCCTTACATGAGCAAAGTCACAGACTGAGAGCAGAGACACCGCCGCTGCTGCTGCTGCTGCTGCTGCTGGTGTGTGTCAGTCTGGAAGAATAAAGAAATGCTCCTGATGGTGATAATGATGTTGGGGTGCGGGGGGTGGGGGGTGGGGTGGAGGGGTGTGTGTATTTTTGTGCTGGTGCTCCTCTCATTCGGGCTGATGTAAATGTGTGTGTCATGTTAAACTGCTCTGCTGAAGACTGTAATTGCTCCCATACTTAAAACGCTGACCCCCTGTTTTCATTCTCCCCCTGACAGGAGAAGCAGTCAGGGACTGCTGAGATGCAAGTTCCCCAAACACACACACACACGCACACACACCCACACACGCACGCACACACACACACACCCACACATGCACACACACACACACACACAGCTACACACACACACATGCACACACCGACAGAGTCACACAAGCACATGCACACACACACATACACACCCACACCTACAAAGACACACACACACACACACACACACTCACAGCTACACACACACACACCCACACACCCACAGAGATACACACACACACACACACACTCACAGCTACATACAAACACACCCACACACCCACAGAGATACACACACACACACACACACACACCCACAGAGATACACACACACACACACACACACACACACTTCTCCCATTCACATGCCACATGCCATTTAATGCAGCTGCAGGTACAAACACCAATTTATTCGCACCCCACCGAGGAACCCCCCTGACAGACCCGCCCGACTTATTGCCCCATACAGCGCTGGAGATCGCGCTGGAGATCGCGCTCGGAGATCACGCTGGAGATCACGTCTCTTAAGACACAGTTTGCGCACGTAATTGTTATTTAATTTCAGTCGGCTAACCCCCTGCGCCCGACACGCTGCTCTGCATTCTGCGGAAATCAAAACCCACTTACATCCCCAAATTACCCGCGTCTCTGATAATTCAAATCAGCAGCCCCGTAAGTGGCGACGCTTAGCAGCCAGTGTAATTGTGGCAGGGCGAATTTGCATCAGATACGATCTCCAGGATAGGGGGGGAAACGCGCGACGGTAATTAATTGCATCGGAGGCTCTTCCAACGCGACGGCGGCGACAGGACCGGAGCTTGACTGACACGCTCCGCAGGAAGTCGAAATGAAAGGGGTAGCAGCACGCCTGCGCGCGCCTCTGTCTGGAGCGAGCCCGTGAGTCTGTTCGTGCTCGCTCTCTCTCTCGCTCCCACCCCCCCCCCCGCCCATTTCCTTTCCTCCTTCCTGGGGCCGGGTGCTGTGTGGCAGAGGCGGAGAGAGAGCGGGCATTTTGGGCGTAAATTGGCACCATCTGTAGCCGTCGGAGACTACGGACGGGCGCGCCGCGGCTAAGGCATAACCAGCCGCCCCGGAGCCAGGCCCGTCAACACGGAGAGATTAAATGGCACTGACCCGCCTGGGCAGGAAACCCGGCGATCTGCCATCGACTCGTCAGGCCTGGTCGCCGGGTCAGCCGTCTCCGAGCCAACCACTGACTGAATGTCCCCTCCCGCCAATTTCACCTCGTCCTCGGCCTCGTCGCCGACTTCTCACGGACCTTTCGCGAAACGTCCCTCTACGATCAGCCGTTTCCGCGCGAAAACAAGCTGACTTCAGCCCCCCTTTTCAGTTCAGCTGTAACTGCACAAAACTCATTACTCAAAGTTCTCGACAAACGGCGTCGCAGTGAGGCCGAACGGCAGCCTTAACACATCTGCAGCTCGAACTGGCCGCGGGAACAAACAGTGCCGCGCTGTACTGGGCCCGCACGCCCTCCGTAACTCCAAACCCAAGAACCCTGTCGGTAATCAGTTGACCGTGTCCCTTGGTTTTTAATGCAGAACTCTGTCAACTCTGTCAACTCCCAGGCAGGTCTGAATAGTGTTTTTACTGTACGGGCCTGGCTGCAGCCCGGGCTATTATGCGCACAAATTAAATGGGCGCATTGTTGGGCATATTCCCCCGGCAGCCCCGGCACTTTGACCTGGCAGTCCTCCAGCCGACCCGTTGCTTAATCCCCCTTCCCGGAAAAGCGGGCCATTGATATTTCGGCTCCCGGGGGGGCCCGGGGGGGGTGGAGGGAGGTGGGGGCAGTAACCACACACACACACCCATTCTCCTGCGCTCCTGTTTTCTCCGTACACGATCTCAGGGGCGATTGGGCAGCCTGGACAGGAAGGGCTCTGACGGCGCTGGCCGCGCCCGCCACGCCGCGGTAATCCCAGTCCGCTCGCCCGTCTCCTGCAGGGGCCTGGGCGTTCCACAAGGGCGGCGATCTCAGAGGGGGCAGCGTTCACACTCCCGCCCTCTGTTTAAGGACTGATAACCTCGCTCCCTACAACCCCCCTCGCCCAGTCCCACCCCATCCCACCCCACCCATTCATAACACTGCAAATGACCCTCCCCCAGCCCCACCCCACACCCCACGCCCCCATTCATAACACTGGAATCTTTCTATCCACACCAGATGGGCTCGTGAGAACCCATCACACAATTTCACAATTCCTTACATTACTACATTCCACCTTCCAAATAAAATCCACTTCACTTCCTGTAAGTGCCAAAATGCGCATTACAATTCCACCACCTATAATTTATTCACAATTAACCATGAAACAACAGCAACCCAGTGAGCATTTTCTCAAATTTAGTTTTTTTCTTTTTTCATGTGCATACGCTCGCAGACATGTCATATGGTTCCAGCTTTCTTGTGGCTGACAACTTTGTGACACAAACAATCCAAAATAACACAAAACACAACATTAATTTTCTTGTCACCTTTAAGGAGCTAGCATGCAAATCACACAGCACCAAAGGGAGCAATGCAAATGAGCCCCTGGAACAAGCTAAATTACTTAGGAACCCACAGATTCACAGACTGGACTCTCCACACTTAAGCTGCACGCAAGGTGGGAACAGCAGCTCTTCAGTTAGCTTGCTCTCCGTAGCCCGGCTTGCTGACGTCGAATTGGCCAGAAAGTCGTCTCCACAAGCAGCTCCACAGTGACTATTTTTAATGGGCTGGAATTGGAGTGGGATGGAATTTTTTACCAATGAATTTGTATAGCTAGCTAGCCACTGGACATAAATTCACAATGTCCTCTTCAGTTAATAGGTAGCATGACTGGGTAGCTACGGGATTAGAAGCTACAACAGTAAGTGCCATTATGTGTCCGAAATATGTACTGTTTTATGTGTACTCGATTAGTGATCTTAAAAGGCTGTTTTAGTTAAAATGATACAGACAGATAGATAGGTATGGGCACATATCCATGCAGTCAGGATAAAAGTGAAGCTCAAATAATTAGATTAGATACTTAAATTAGAACAGGTCTAACATGTCAAGTGTGCACTGTTCTGCTGTAATGGTCACCAGGCTCACAGCATGCAGAAAAAATGGCTAATAAGCTGCTCCTCTGCGTGAGTTATTAATAGAAGTAGGTCTTCTTCCCTAAGGTAACGACTGTCATGCGATCACTTCAGAAACGAAAGGATGAATAAACAGAAATGATACAGGAGAACTGCCTGTTCTGTTACTTTGCATTGCAGTCTATTTCTTATACGTACTTTCAGGAAGCACACGCAGGTGCATGTGTATGCACACACGTACACATAATTATAAAGAAATGAGGCAATTTAACCCGTAATCGAAATAGAAATCTGGCTATTCCATCTGAAATGGACTGAAACATAGATATGGAAGAACCGCCTATACGTGAACTGGAAAAAAAAAAAAAAAAATTCAAATGAAAAGAGAAATCTCTATTTTCCATTTACGGCTGTAAACAGATAGGCCTTTAAAATGCAGAGCTGTGCTGGGTAATGGAAGAGGCTCAGAATAACTGCACGCCAGGCCGTACCGAGGGCCATTTGCACTGCTTTGCCTGCCCGGATTTAAAGACGGTTAAAAAATGGTGTTTTGTCCTGGAGGGCCCGCGCGGCGAGCTTTATCATTCCGCTCTCGTCGCCCGGCCCGGCGCTAAAACCCGAGCGGCTATTTCCTGGATCCGCGGCAAGGCGCCGTAACTCAATCTTGGGAGGGGTGGGGGGGGCGGAGGGAATCGCTCGGCGAGCTGAGGCTCTTCCTGTTTATAATCTACTCGGCGAAGCTGAATGATGGCGGCTCTTAACGCTGGCGGCCCCGCGAACCCGCAGCAGCTGTCAACGGTGCCGCGATCTCCTCTGCCTGGATGCGAGCGGCGCAGCCGGGGAAGGCGTGAGACAGAGGCCCGGGGCCTCATCCGAAAGGAGGAGTAACACAGTAAAGCGCGCGCTGCATTTCCACATCACTTCCAGTGCAGTGCTTTTATAACTTTATGAAAAGGGGTAAAACTACCTTACAGATAAAACCCTAATTAAACCCTCTGAAGAGTAGGTTTTTATGGAATTCTTTTTTTCTTCAAAATTCTAAGTCTGTGTTCTAGAACTCCATTGTTTTTTCAATTACCAGCAGCGGTTGTTACATCAGCATTAGAAATTACAAATATGTGATTAGAGTGTTCAGTTAAGAACATTCCTATCACATATTTGTGACCTTAAAGGGTTAATGACTAAAGGACACTGTGTCTGGGACCTGGGCCAGCAGTCCCTGTGCGCCACATCGATGAGAGCTGGCGCCTCAATACAGGCCATGATTTACACCCCGAATTTCCTTTCCGAAGGCCCCGACCCGCACTCCAGGACCCGAGACGGGGGGGTGGGGGGGTGGGGTCACGGTGCGCTCCCGCCGAACTCCAGACCGAGATGCGAGGCGGGTCGCACGTGGGGGGGGGGGGGGTTTCGGGGGGGGGGGGGGGGTCCATCTCTCCCCTCCCTGCCTGCAGAGAGCGTGTTTACCGAGAAAGCAAGAGCCTGTTTTATTTCTGTCAGCGGGACCATAAATACGCCGTGCGGAGTCGCTGCTTTCCTGGGGAGCGCCGTGGGGGGGTGGGAGGTGGGGGGGGGTGGTGCGCCAGTCTCCCCTCTTCGGGGGGCGCCACGCGTGACCCGAACGCCGACGACGCGGCGCTCCGACAGACGCTACGCCGAGGGCCGCGGGCGTCGCCCGCCGCGGCGCCGCGGGAGGCGGCGACCTTCCGGGCACGCTCAGTGCTGTCGGGCAGAGATCCGGAAGGTTCTCCATGTCCGTGGCACAGTCAGAGGGGAAGCGGTACATTACCGCACTACTAATCGGCATGACTTACCGGTAAACAGTCATTCGTTAATGTACGCGGTATAACTCATCCATAACTCATCCCTCACCGAGAAATAATCCATAAGCTTCAAACAATTCATCACAGCGAGCGAAAGTATGCTCAGTATTTTGATTAGCTATTGTAATTGGTATGGCTCCTATTAATATGAGCACTGTTATCCATCTCTCCTTTTCTATCTCTTTCTCTCTCCTTCTGGGAAGGAGAAAACTGCCCTGCGATTGGACCGCCACTGTAACTCTAGCGGGCTAATGGATGATTGTGACAGTTTATATTTAAGCCATCATTAAAAAGTCATGCGCATGTCTACACATAATTTCAGAGCAGGGACAAATAGAGGATGCTTCTAATGCCCTTCCATAGCGAAACTTCCCTCAGATCCTCCCTGTCAAGATAAAGGGAAAAAAACAGGGATTTATACTGCTAAAAAAATAATCAGCTTGCTGTGCCGACCTAACTGATTACTTATGTTTTATTAAGTTTATGTGACGGACTATTAATTGCAGAGCTGTAGCAATGTTGTTTCAATTTCTACGACTGTGGAAACTTAATTAATCAACACGGTTTTAAATAATCACATTTTTTTCATTAAGTTTACAAAATAAAAAGAAAAAGGAGTTGCACACCAATTAAAACACAGGTTATAACCATAGACATAGAACGTAGAATATATTGTGCCAAATAAAAATCTAATGGAGACTCATACTAATTCAGAGCATCCCCCTCACCATTAATTCAAGTGAAATCAATTAATGAGTCTAGGATGCTAATGGGGAAACCCATGCAATTACAGCTCTAATGATGGGGGTGGGGATGGAGGGGGTCCTTATATACGCACAACATATATGGCCATTCAATGCTTTTATTATTCTCGAGCAGTAAAGACAGGAAATATAAATCAAGTAAACCATCCGCAGCAAATTGAATCTCCAATAAACCACACCTCTATGGGACTGAACTGTTTTTTATCAGTATTAGCCTTATTGAATGATACATAATTCAGGATTTCTCTTCAGCTTTGGATCTCAGCATGGTTAAGACCGGACCCCTTACTGCTTCACTAGCAAACCCAAAGTCCAAGCCCCCCCCCACCCCACCCTGTTTTCCCTGAACCGAGACCCCCCCCCCCACCCCATGTCACCCCCCACCCCCCTACCCCCTCACCCTGTTTTCCCTGGATCGAGACCACTCCCCCCCCCCCCCCCCCCCCCTCACCGTATTATGACAGTATGACTGACCGGGCCTCACCACAGCCTGACATCAGCGTGTGTGGTGTGTGTTTACAGACAAGGCGTGCAGTATTTCACACCGCCGAGCCCAAACCGGCTGTGGAATCGGCGGGAAAAAGTGAGGGCGGGCGGAGGTCCTGCTTCTCTCCACGCCATCTTTCACAGATCCGTGTTCATTTCTCCGCCCCTAATGGTAGCCATAAGCCTGACTGAGGCATAAGGCACTTTCCGAGCCAACCGTTTCTTCACTGGTTGGGGGGGGGTGGGGGGGGGGGGGGGGGGGGGCTGGGCGGGGGGCAGGCACGTTTTCGGATGATTTCGCTTCTCTCATCCTGACGTTTCTCGTCGCATTACCTCCTCCTCGCGGGGATTTGCACAGCCGATTCCCGCAAAAAGCGGTGGATTTTACATGTAGAACACGAGTGGAAAAAAATAAAATGGCAACCGCGTAAAACTGGAAAATCCGGATCTGAATCTTCTCAATGACTCTGAGGCTCTGAGCTAAATAATCTCCAATTAAGGAGTCACAGGAAGAGTCGGGGGGCTAAAACCCGGAGCTCTGGGCAGGCCAAAGAGCAACTGTAGGGGTCAGAGACACAAATGGTGGATGAAGAGGCCAGCTTCTCCTCCACCCCAGCCCGGGACACCCTGCATGGTGGTAGAGCAGCTGCCTTTAAATGAACACTGCCTCAGTAATTAGCATCATCCATCATATTTTAGGTTTGGCTCAGTGCGCAAGTTATCACTGAAGAAAAAAGCCACTTAAAAAACACAACAGCATACCTGAGTCATCAGCACCTGCAGAGACACTATGTATAGCCCTGCTCCTGGGTGATCAGAGGCTGGAAAATCACCACATTCATTATGCATGCACCCACTCAAACGCACACGCACGCACTCAAACACACATGCACACACACACACGAACGCACACACACACACATGCATACACACACACACACACACATGCACACATACACACACACACGAACGCACACACATACACACACATGCACACACACACACACACACAAACGCACACACACACACACACACACACAAATGCACACATACACACACACACACACACACACACACACTCAAACAAAGCTGTGTGTCTCCAGCGTTCTCTCACTCTATTGAGAGAGCCCGCAGGCTGTGGAGGCCAGACCAGCGAGGGGAAATTCCACTTCACAGACACTACCGTCGACCTCAGGGTCACGACCCCAATCAGCTGCTGACCTCTGGACACCGCACGGCCCAGACTACACTGACTGAGCTCTGATCCCGCATTCCCGCCATCTCTCCCAGTCACCAGTCCGCCCTTTCACCCGTTTGCAGCCAAAAAAAATCCAGCTCGAACTCTCCCACCCTTCCCACTTTACACACACGCCTCAGTGGTTTGGAGTGGGGCTGGGAAAAAAGATGTTTTTGTAATGGAATGTAAACCATTACTGAATAAACAGTGCTTAGTTTTCAACTGCGCAGTTCACTAGACATACATTGTCTTATGGTCACGATGCATGAAGGAATATAAACAGGATTATCTATACGTACCGACGAATGTCAATTACTAGATTAAAACAAAGTGCTGCTGTAATGGTTATGATGCAGCTAAAAAGCCACAAAAAAAGCCACTGAGGGTGAAGGAAATAAACAGCTCAGCAAACCTGGATGGATACCAGCAGAATCTCAGCACTCTCTTTAAACGACTGCTGTTCGGTGTGTCAGAGGTGATAAAACAGAACTGACTCTGGAACGTCCGACTGCAGCGTGCTCCACAAGCCAATGTGAGCCCACCAAACCCCCCAAAAAACCTGCCCCACTGCCCCCCCCGACATCCCACCTGCTCCACGCTACAAGGCAAAGTGGACACAGCGTGTTTCGACCGCGGGACCGTCACCCCGGACCCCACAGCCGCGCGGGCGCAGCGACGCCCACGCCCACGGCAAACCCGCGCGGAAATAAAATATGGCGCCCAAGACACGACGGCCAATTACGGCTTCACGTCGGCGAAACCTGGCCGCCTCGGCATTATGTATTCATCATCGCTGAATCTCCTTTAACAGCCCTCCAGATGTGAGACGCTCAGAATTATGCTCTGGCACTTCTGCGTTAAATTTGCATATCTGGACACGCTCCGCCTGACACAGTCAGAAAATTGCACGCCGGCTGTTTTCCCTTTTTCTTTTCTCTTTTTTTTTTTAACACCCCACCGCAGATATTTGGGATACGGCAGAGAAGGCTGCATAATGCATTGTTCGGTAACGCCCTGAGCTACGCGCCGCTTTCGCAGACGACAGAAACGCAGCTCGGCTCGGAGAGGCTGCCGGAACGGAAATAATGTGCGTCGTCAAGGCGGCACGGCGCATTTTAATCGGTAAGAAGAAGTCCACGGATATGTCTGCTTATTGCAGAGCCGTTTTCACTCAAGGAACGGCGCGCGTTTATCGCTTATGTGGCGATGTGAGTAAGGAAATAGAAATCTCATGACTTCCCACAGATTTGCTGATCCATTTGTGGATGCAGGATACAGCCAGGACATTATTTTAATCAAACACGGCTCTGTTTGTATACGTACATAACCTGGCTGGGGGGGGACGAGGGGTGGTGGGTGGGGGGATAACATTGGCCTGGGACCTCTTTAGCATACAGTGCATCTGGCGATGTGGATGCAGATTACATGTATGTTAGGCAGTGGTGGTTTTCCCACACCGGCAGAAGAAAAAGCTCTCGTGGCAGCGATGTCAGGCCAGGGAATTTTCTGTTCATGTCCGTGTTTATCATTCGGCTCGGCCGCAATTACAGGGCAGTAAATCTGGTCTGATCATCTTCCGTGGCCGTCGGCCCTGGTTCACGGCGGCTCAGACAAACACGAAACACGTGACGCGGGGACGGGGAGAGGGGGTTCGGCGCTGGCCGAAGATCACCGTGAGAACCGGCGGTGAACTGGCGGAGTCACGCTGAAGTTGAGCAGATATCCCCTAATTTATTAATCGAATCTCTCCAGGGCAATGCTGAGAGGCCGGGAATGTGTTTCATCGAGTGCCCTTCCGTAACAGATAACTCCAAACTCACCGGGGGAAAATACAAACCAAATGGAGAAAAAAAACTACCTTTACCCCGACAGCAACCCCCCTCCCGGCCCCTGCTCCAAAGTTCAAAACAATCACAAATAAAAATCAGATGTTTGTTGGCAATGCTAAACCTGCTACTAACGCTGAACTGTTTCATAGAGCTAATGGCTCATAAACGTTTGGCGTCAAGTGCAAGAGAGTTTGGAGGCAATTCACAAAGTAATAGGGTAGCGGTGTATTATAATGGCTAGGAAACTGGGCTTGTAACTCAAAGGTTGTGGGTTCAATTCCCAGCTGTGGTGCTGTGGTTGTGTTCTGAAGCAAATATCCAGCTGTATAAACAGATTATGAGTAAAATGCAATCTGTGTAAATTGCTCTGGGTAAAGGAGTCTGCGAAATGCGGACAAAACATAAATAAAATACACAATAATACAAATTATTTGGAATGTAGTAACACTGGAAAATCAAAACTAACCTTTCTTAACTTTGCACAATTCCACGGCAGTTTCATGTTATTTATTTGTTTTTTGTTATGTTATTTATCTATGCAGCTAGGTACATTATTAAAGTCACTTATTGAAGTCATTCAACTGAAAAGCAACAGCAGTGTCCTTCATACTCGTGATTTCAGGCTACCGTGTATGCCAGCACACATTTTACAATATCGCAGAAGTGAGACAGAATAATCCTCAATAAATCCACTCATCAACTGGGAAGAGTTGCAATGCCCATGCATTTCCTTGAGACGCAGTCACTTGAAGCTACGCCACATTTTATGCACTCTCTTCACCTCCGAGACAACTCTCTGCCAAGACCTTCAATCTGGCAGTCACCATCTTTTATCGTCATCTTTTGTTCGTCTTTTGTGAGAACGGCACGCATGGACGTATCGCGCGTCCAGGGGAATTCTGGGACATCGTGCTCCGCGGGTCCCCGAGTGTGACGTGAATACGCTCGACTTCATCGTCCCGTATCACGTTTAACGGAAACGCAGCGAAACTGAACCTACCCCCAGCCAAACAGCAGGGACACGTCTCTTGTTCCAGCCTGGCAATGAGACGAGAGCTGTTGGTCCGTTAGCTCCACAAATGACAACAATTCCCTCGTTACGTTGTTTTGGCCACTCAATGCGACAACTGTATCTGTTTGCTTACGCCTTTTGCATTAATTGATAAGCATAAACGCTGCAAATTATGTTCTGAGATACATTTGCAACCCATAAAGAAAGCATTAAACTCTTAAGACGGATATTTCACCGAGCCTGCTAACAAGCTAACTGTGTGTGTGTGTGTGTGCGCGCGTGATTCTATATGTGCTTGTTTGTGTGCGTGCTCACGTGTGCGTGTGTGGGTGTCTGTGTGTGTGCATGCACGCACGTGAGTGTGTGCATGTGTGTGTGTGTGTGGGTATTTCACTGATTCACTCGTTAACTGTTTTTAAACAATATTCTGGATATTTTGCATATCCCTCTATGTCTTAATGAAATGCTGGCAAGAGAGAGAGGGCACATGAAAATACAAATTGGTAAGTAACATTACATCCAAGCTGTAGTGTGACATTAGCCAAAAGAAGCACTCTTAATTTCACTGGTGTGTGCGCAGTCTCTGCCTTGGCAGAGATAGCGCGTTGTGGGCTACAGGATGTGATATTTTCTTTTTTATCATGGGCTGACAAGCTGCCTATGAAAGTGGCTTTTGATGGATATTATGCAAATGATGCCAGCTGTTACTTCTAATGGGGAAGCCTCCTAATAATTCTTTCTTTCCCTCCCCAAAAAAAAAAGAGAAAAAGAGAGGAGTCGTTCATTCATCTGCCCGTTAATCCAGGTGGGCTTGTGTCCGACGCCTTTGTGTAGAAACCGCTCCGGTATGTGTTCTAATGATCTCTTTGGGACGCCCGCCGGAGCAGCCATTTCCAGCGCCGCCCTGCTCCCGCACGAGACCCCCCCCCCCCCCCCCCCCCCACGCACCCCCCTCCCCCCTCCGAAGGCAGAACACTGCGCCGCCAGCTCCCAGCCCGCCAACAAAGCTCATTAGCTCGCGCGCTCCGACAGCGCAGCAGCGAGAGGCGGCCCGTTCGCTCTCTATGCACTCAGAGCGCGCCGCCAGCGGGTTCTTCAAGGTCAAATCCACCCGCCGCGAGGACAACGGACGTCTGGAGGCCCCGCGTCCCTGACCGCGGGGCGGACTGCGGCGTACGAATCACCGCCGGCTCGCGCTCGCGACGCAATCGTAACAATCGCACCTTCGTTTAAAAGCCCGCTCGCGGTCGTTCGGGGACCGCCGAGCCGCTGTCATTCAGCTATTTTAACACTGGGGAAGTCTCGGAAGCACGGGGCATTAACCAGTCAATGAAAGGTGGCCGCCTGATATCTTGAAAACAGCGAGGACAAAAGCCAGACCGCATCAAACCGAAAATTTGGGAACATAACAGAATGTGACAGCTGAATGAGTCATTACAGAGAATAAGACATTGTAACACCTACTTAAATAATGAAAGAACAGGTTCATTTTTTCCAACAGGCTATGGTACAAAATTATGAGTTCTTGAAACTTTAACATTTTTAGTTTTTTTTAAATTAACAAAATGTGTATAAAACTACTAAGCTTTATCAAAGTTAATGATGGAGCACATTGCCCTAAGATTTCAGGAAAACCAAAGACAATCCTTTCTTTTTCCTCTCACGGGGTTCTGCATAAACCAAATCCAATAACAATTCATTCTCTTTTTCCACGATTATTTTTTTTCTGATCCATATTTCGCGGGGGAGTCTGCACTTTTCATGTTTACGATTCACATTACCAGTTACATCAGTGCGATTGCTACAAAGGCACAAATTAATGAACTCCCAATTAATTCAGAAGCGATTATTAAACAAACGCTGATGAGGAGAACTCATCAAGCACGACTGGCTGAAAAATCCCGACAGCCAGTCACATCGACCGAAATCCGAGAGCCGAGTCTGTCGCTGTCGGTTCCCATCTCTCCCCGGCAGGAACAGCCACGTGTCTGCTCCGCCTCCCCCAAATTATTTAAGGTACTATATGTAAATATGGCGTTCGACATTCTTTCGGATGTAAGTACCTTTCCGTTTTAATTTGTGTCAAATTAGGCATCGCTAACTGTGAGGCTGATAAGCAATAACGCGTCGGATTGTGATGCTGATGTCGGCCAATGAGGCGACGTGAGGGTCTGGTCATCTCAGGCTAAGGGTAGAATGGCACCATCGTGGTTTATACGGAGGGCAGTATGGAAGGGGGGGAAGGTGGCCTCCCATTCTATTAATGGGCTGATCTCAGTTCAGTTCAGAAGAGAGCCACAGTAAGGCATTTTTCCTATTGTCTTCTGATGGGGCTGATCTCAGATCAGTTCTGAAAACCAGTCACTGGGCCAGTCCTTTGTTATCCAACAGGGCCACAGTAAGCCCTGTTTCCGCACGTGAAGCATTCGTAAAAGTGTAAACACTACAAAAAAAAAAGTGGGAGCGGGCATACCCTCCAACACAGGGCAAAATCACAACCCTCCTCTTCAGTCTCAAGACCAGCCCTTAACCTCTGATATTCTGCAGCTTGCACTCAGAATGAGTATGCACTAGTGGTCGCAGCATTTCCCAGCATGCTCCAACCGAGCCTCCGCGCGTCGTCAAGCGCCCTCCGTCAGCTTCAGCCGCGCTTTCCGTTCCTTTTTATTTTTTTATTTTACCTGGCTCGGGTTCATTTCTCCATGCAATCCCTGCCAAGGAGCACAAAGAGTAAACACGTCAAGCTCGCCTTCAACGATGAACCCACACGGACACTTATGCCCAAAACAAGACTCCAAAAAAAAAAAACCTCCAGGTTTTCCTTACGCACAGGAGACAGGACTGTCACTGCGCAAAGCTGTAGCTGCTGGGTGTTTGGGAACGCACAGGTGTTAAAGGATGGTGTGATGGGACAGGTCAGCGACCTGGATAAGAGGGTCCTGCCCTAAGCTGAGGCCTGTCCAGGACTGGACTGGGCCACTGACTGGTGCACTGAAGCGACCTCGCTTTCGACAAAGTAGACCCCAAAATACATGCCAGAGCTTAACATGGCCAAAACTCCATAGTTAATAGGCAACTTCCAAGCTGGATCATTCTAGAAACTTGTCTTGGGAATGGCAGAAGAGTGTTCGTTTCATCATTATCTCATAGCTCATTCTCTCTCTCTCTCCCTCCCTCTCTCTGTACTCTTTGTGTGTGCATATACAGACACACACAGTGTCAAGCAAAAGTCACAATGCTATTGTACATTGTAAATAAAGTGAAATCTAAACACAGCATAAAAGCCTCTATACACCACTAAGCAAACGCCGCATTTGCATTATACATGATACAAACACTTTGTGAAATATTTTTTAAAAAGGTTAAAAAAAAAGGTATCGCAACACCAATTAAATATTAATTATATAATAACCAAGCTAAGGAGTTGGCAGCCAACACAGGGAACCTTACAAACTCATCATGAATTTTATATATAACAGCTTTATTTAATGAGCAAATTCAATTTAATGAAAGAAGAAGGAAGCTGTTGTGCCCAGAGTGAATTATCTTTCTGCAAAGACTCCATGCTGGGCGATCCACGTGCTGAAAGCATGGTCCTTTCAGTCTCCTCATAATTGAAGGGTAAGGCCTGCCAGCAAGCGCCTTGCTTTCATAGTAATGCCCAGGTAACGGCACCCTCACCCCTCAAGAAATGAGGAAAAAATTCATTTAAACCAACGTTCCACCTCTGAGGTACCCCGCCTCTCGGAAGTTTGTGTCCCCCCTGGACCTGAAATGTGTTGCTTTGCCATTCAGAATAAAATGAAAGAGGTAGCCTACATTTTCCTGAACTTATCTGCTGGGTTTGGGCTTCAAACAAACAAAAGGGAAATTGACTTTTCACAGGATACACATTCCGGTCCTGGCTTATGATTATATTTGCATTTTCAAATTAAATCAACATTCCAAGCATTATCAAATTTCTAACATTCTTCATTCTTCACCTTCAGCCTGTTTCTATTTGCAGGTGGTACCCCATAGATGCTGTTAGTTTTGTTTTATTTATTAAACTGCGCTGATATACACAGCTCTGTTCAGTACAGGAGTCATATTCAGTTCTTTTTCTTAAAAAACAGTGAATGGAGAGAGAATAAATCTTTTTCTGCTTCGGCTATCAAAGTGACACTGAGCAGAAAATCCCAGGACAATAAATTAAAAAATAAAATGAAATAAAATAAAAAGAAGGAGCAGGGTTTTCTGGGCACAATACTGCCCAGCCATGCACTTGCTCAATTGTTATTTCAATATTTCAACAGACAGGCAGCAAAGGTCTCCTGAAAAGGGATTTGCTCTGTGTAAAATAAGACTTTACCCTTTTCACCACACGCAAGACAGGGGACAGACACAAAAAATAAGAAACCGTTTGGTCCAAGAGCCTTGGTGCAATTGCACAGAAAATAGCCCGGTTAGAGGGAACAGCAGTTCTGTGCAGTCACTATGGCTATGAAGTGACACCTGTGTGAGAAGGAGACATTCCGCAGTGATGATGTCACAGCAGAGGACGAAGACCACGGCATGAGCGCGGGGAAGACCGGGGTTCTGGTGCGGTACGCAGGCCTCGGCACGGCTGCCTTACCACCCATTCCTGGAAACGTCTTCCTGGGAGACCAGGGGAGAGGACTTCCATGGAACATGACCGCTTCCCCGCTGAAGCTGCCAAGAGCCGCTCAAGGAATGAACTGGCTTCAGCGTGAGACTGGCCGTCTCTCTCAGTCTGAGGGCAGGGTGAAATCTCCCCGTGTGGTGAGAGTCTAATAACGTGATATTAAAGCAGCGCAACCAGGCTTCATCTTAAATCAGTGGTTCTTAACCTGGGTTCGGTCGAACCCTAGGGGTTCGGTGAGTCGGTCTCAGGGGTTCGGTGGAGCCTCCGCCGCAGAGGTCCACCCCTCAGTCTAGTCTGCAGTTAGTTAGTTTTTTTACTAAAGAAGGGTTCGGTGAATGAGCATATGAAACTGGTGGGGTTCGGTGCCTCCAACAAGGTTAAGAACCACTGTCTTAAATCAAATACCACCGCTTTCTCCCAGCGAACGGACCCCGTTCCTTGACATTTGCATGTCTCCTTTGAGCACTATCCAATAATCAAAAGGACAATTCATTTGATTAGCAGTTGTTCTCACCCAGGCTGACTACTACACGCTGCCTGTATAGTTTTAAACTTAACATATCATCATTTTAACAGCGGGGCATTTATTGAAGCGGTGTAGGGTTAAGTACATTACTGTGGAACACAAAAGCAATGCACCCTCCTGGGAGTACAACCCTCTAGTCTGACGCTCGGTTCTCCAAACATCTAGGACAAACTATCGCCAATACAATGTGCGAGGTGAAAAGAACTTAACAAAAAAGTAGTAATATAATCCATGTATATTTTGCGAGAAACAAAACATTCAACAGGTTTGACACATTGCTGGATAGCCAAGCCTGTTACAGGCAAAAAAGAAAAACAAGCCCAGGCCTGGATGACCTGTTGACCTGTCATCAACATGTTCTCTTATGTTCTCGTGCTGAAAGCACCCGTAAACTCTGATGCGTGTACGGTACAGAATGTAACCTGAACAACCGCGAGGTCCTTGGCTTGACTCATTAGAATGACTCACTGCCTACTTAGTCACCAGCGGTGCTCAGTTTTTACACTAATAGGTTCCAGGTTTTTCCCTGAAAAAAAAGGAAAAGCAAAGTGTACGGCTGCATATGTATTTAGAGGCTCAATTGCCCAGTTTAACCTTGGTGCATCTAACCTTTATTGTGGGTCATTGCAGTCTAATATTTTGTGAAACACCTCAAGTAGATTTTTTTAGTGCTGAGCTAACAACATCCCAGCGCAGGTAAAATGCTGAGGTTATGTGATACAAAACAAAACAAAACAAAACAAAAAAAAAAGCAAGAAAGATACCCTGAGTAGCACATTTATTGTTAATGTACACTGTCAATTATTAAATTATCCTTAAAATTATTTCCGAGGTTTACAAAAAATTAATTTGTTATAATGTTTTATCTACAGTCAAATGTATAACTGTGAAAAGTATTTAATTTCATTTTTGGATTTACTCAGTGAGGTAAGAGCTTATATTGTTTTGCACATTTTTCTCCTTTTTGTTTGTTTTTTTCTCCTTTTTGTTTGGTATGTTAAGACTTCATCAGTTGGACACTAAAAGACTGCTGGTCTCTGCCAAATCTGAGGACCTGGAAGGCCAGAGGCAAAACCGTGTGCGATAACGAAGATGAAACCCACCATGATAGAAACAAAAATAACCACCTTGCTATCCATCTACTTAAGAGAAATGCTATTAAGAGACTTACCAACAGGGCCAATCAGGATTTGGCAGGAAATTAGCATAAACTACAAGGACGTGCGCTGACATTCCCCATGTGATTCTCACCCCCCCCCATTATCCTTTTAATCTCAGCACACTGCCCTCCCCCTAAACGCATGCCTTCAGACAGAGACGAGAGCCAGGACTTAGCATGCAGCCAGTACGCTCTCTCCATTTATGTCTGATCAAAACGAGCAATCAGCCGGGGGGGGTGTGGATTCGATCAGCGCGGCGACTGTCAGATTTCCGTGGTCTCCCCCCATCGTCCATCAACACAGAGCTGCAGTCTTACGAGGTTAATTGTGACCGACCGGCTGCCAAGAATCACTAAAAGACAGTGACTCTATTCCAGCATCAACCTTAAAAAAAGAACACGCTTCACACAATCAACATGACTCAACAGGCAAAGAAAATTCGAGTGTCCAGCAGATGGAAAAAAAAAAAATATTCTATGGATAGACCACAGTGCTCGGTGCTTGAGAGACCGTAAACTAAGAAAACAATTGTCTAATTAAGAACTTGTGGACACATCTCGCTAACAAGCTAGCTAATTGGCATGTAACTACTGTAGCAGTAATGCTAACTGAAATGCACATTTTTATATTGCAGAAATGGATTGACTTACTCCATGAATTTGCATTAATATCGGACAGTGATGATCGCTTGATGCTAAAATGTTTGTTTTTGTCTTGCTTTTTCTATTTCACATATTCACTTTACTGTCAAACACATTGCAGCTACACAATAAAAACACAATAAAAGCTCCTGGTGACAAAAAAATGCTTATGATTTATTTCTGATTGGACAATGGTCATTACATTTTTAAAATAAAGTTAAATGTCCATGATACGTTCAATAATCTTGAAAAAATAACGATACGTACACTTCATTTTTTTGAATCACATTAGTTCTATAAGCCCCATCCCTCATCTCTTTGGGGAAAAATAAGAACAATGTGTAAGCAAAGAAAGACAAGCCTACATTTCTTGTCCACAGAACAAAACTGTAAAAATAAAATAAAAAGACAAGTCCTTAGCATTTCAAGAAAGAGTGTTCTCAGAAGAACCTTTAACTGCACATCTCTTCTCATATCCACAACAAAGAGCATCTATTCACTTCACCGTTCCTCTGCAGCTCTGCCTCAAGGGCTGGCGATACGTGTATTAGTTCCATGAAGCCCACGTAAAGTCGGACGCTGCGACTGTTTTTGGGAGGGATCGAAACGGTCATTCGGTCGTCAGTGCTTTATGATCCCGACACACTTCCTGGGTAGCCTTTCACAGAACGCCGAATGCAGTATACTAATCAATACACCCGGCCAATAACAGGATGTTTAAAAAAAAAAAAAAAACATTTAGCAAACTCGTCTTTCTCTGCCATAACTCCGATGCTGTCAAAATATTTTCCCCAAGAAGGGATGCTAGATTCTCACGTTTCGTTCTTGGCTAGGGTAGCGAGTTCCAAAGGAATATATATATGCACCTTAAGATCTGATTTTGTGCTGATGTTTTTTGACAGTGATCGTGAAAAAAACTGCAATCAGCTCAAAAGGTCAAGCGTGCAGGCATTGAAAGCTGTTTCACCAGGTGACCGTGAGAGTCAAAGGCAACCTTATTATCGCCGTACATATGTTTCTGTACGCCACAAAAACGCTGTCCACCTGGGTGGCATAGTCAAAACAAGAAAGAAATATATGGCCTGTGTGGTGGCTGAATTGCTAGAAGCCCTTAATGCCAGGGCCTCAAAATACGTACAAACAAATAAAATTCTCCCCAAACAAGAAATTCCCAGGAGAGCCCTTTCAACAGAATCGACCGCTCGTTTATACTGAAACAAAACAAGTCGAATTCAAAGTCCTTGAAGGTGTTTTTCTTTTCTCCTAATGTCTTCCCAAAATAAAAAAAAACACTTCCTAATTTTCAACATTTAATATGAAGAAATCACATAAAAATAATTTTCTCTCATGTGTCTCCATCTCTCCTCTCTCTCTCTCTCTGCATGTCTGTCAGTTTCTTTTTGATTAACCAAGAGTCACATTAGGGTCACAGCGAGTCATCTGTCAGCAAGACAAAAAAAGGTGCCCCAAATTCTCCACCTTCACCCCACCCCCCCACCCCCCCCCCCCCTCCCATCATGGCGGCGGGGGCCAGCTGGAGCCTGCACCACAGGGGGGCCCCCCCACTCACCGCCTGCCCCCAGCTCCAAAAACAACATCCATCTCCATTTTGCCGTGAGCGGGCTGCTCTGAGAGCAGCTCTCCGAGCAATTAAAATTCCCCCGCTCTTTTTTTATTCCTTCCACATGCTTAACTGTATGGTGCATCGCCGCCATATGCTTCAGGACGCCGGATACCACAATTTAGAGCGGAATTGCCTTTCGCTTCCCTATTAAACAAAGCAATAGAACAGCTGGCTGGCTGGCTGGCCGCGCTTCGACGGCGACGCGTCAACCTGTTTCTGGCGCGCGTGCGAGCGCGAGCGCGCGGCGTCCTCGCTCACCGACGCGCCTCGTCCTCCGTCCGCCTCTCGCCCGCGAAAGGACGACGCGGAGGGAGAGGGTGACTCGTTTTTTGGAAGATGGCGGTTCTCCGGGGCGTTCGTCCTCGCGTGAGGGCCTCCTCAAGGCGCCATCTCTCCCCCCCCCCCACAGCCCACCACCCCAGTTTTAACGCGCAAGGGAGGTTTCCGGAAGGTTCTCCGCCGCCATTTCGGCGGGAGGTTTATTTTTGGCGGGCGGGCGCGCGCCGCTGGGATTGGCTGTCACGTCGTCGGGCCGCCCCGGCGGGCCGTCTGATTCGGAGGCGGCTCGTCTGGAGACGGGGCTTTCATCGGCGAACGCGAGCTCCTCTCTCCGGGCTGCGCGTCGCCCACCGCAGAGCAGACGCAATCCCGCGCTCGTCTGCCGCCCAGCCTTAACGGCCGTGTGCATCACCGACATGACGGGCGCTTTTATTTTATTTTATTTTATTTTTTCTAAAAGAGTGTCACCGCTCATGATGCTGTTATACGTTCGAAGACGTTCCTTTATCCCACCGCACAATGAAGGCAATTACAGGAGGCGTCACTTCAAACAGGACGCGCGACACGAAAAAAAGGCGAGGAATCCTGAAAATACAACAAATAGAAGTGTTCTATTGTACACCGCTGTTTCCTCTCACACGACCAGAACAGCTTGTAGTACCCCATGAGTCCTCTGGCCACTGTTCCATCCAGCCACCCCCAACCCCCCATCCACCCGCCCCCCCCCCCCCCCCCCCCCACCCCCCAAACCCCAACCAAGTACCTACAGGCTACCCTGACCCCGGCAGTTATGGGGAACTCTCACACAACATGTCACATGCCATTTTAAGTGCATCTCCAGGCCGGGGTGCCTGTCGTCTCTGACAGATGCCTGACTTTCCGCGGCATGCCTCTGTCATCAGACGTCCTCCCAAAGCAAGGAGAGTCTCAGGAAAGGACAAAACAAATCAATTGTAAAGTCAAACGTAAAATGACAAATTTAAGTAAAACAATTTAAGGCTTTATCCTTCCTAACAAAAAGAAAATTCAAAATCCTTGACATTTAATGAACATCTCTCCTCTCTCTCTTTCTCTTTCTCTCTCTCTTCCTCCCTCCCTCTCCCTCTCCCTCCTTCCCCTTAAAGGGAAAAACGGTCGTCTAGTTGCTCATCGAAAAGGTAGCACGGTTAACGTCTCGCACAGTCAGTCTAATATTTCCCCCTGGATTTCATTTTCTCACAGAACAAGCCCGGGTACCTTTCGATGCATTAGCATTTGATTGTGAGGCACCCTGGCTCCGATATAACCACCGGCAACGGCACAGAAAGGAGGGCCACATAAAGAGGCTCGTAAACGTTCTCAGCGCAGATAATGCGTCCCATCCACGCCCCCCGGCCCGGTGTCCCAACCAGAGGACGTCAGAGAGCCCCCCCTTTCTGTCCCGTCTGAGAGGGCCCCCAGTCTGACTTTGGCGATAAACTCAAGACGCCCCGCCATCTCGCAACCTTCTCCCCGAAGCGGCGGTAAATCTGTAACATATGAAGGTGCTCTAATGCACGTAAATCAGAAACATTAAACATCCCCCCCTCTCCATCTGAACCGGAGAGCTTTTCCCTTCTTCTTCTGTTTTTTTTTTTTTTGGAATTGGAGAGTGATGGTTTAAGCCGTCAAAATAAGTACATTACAGCTGGGGCAGGAAGGGAGAGCAGCTTTCTTTATAACAACAGTGACAGCCCTGTGTTTCGCTGAAAGGACCTACGGAGACCAGGGGGGGAGAAAAGCTAAGCTGCGTGAGAGAGTCTGGAGATACAAGCCGGCATTGATGTAGAGCACTGTAAACTGTCCTCAGCACGACAGGACACTGAAGATCTTAGACCGACGGAGAACACACCCAAGGGTGCCCCCCAACACACACACACACCAAATAACTGCCAGATCTGCCATTTGTGTCCTTTTCCCCCAAAACATTTCCTCCGCAGACAGGGGAGTGCTGCTCCTGATCTGTCCTAAATTACGACAGCACGCTTTTAAACGCCGACAAAATGATTTCACTCCAGGTGCGAAGAAGAAAGTTTGAAATAACACATCTGCAACCTCGGGTGAGAGATAATAATAATAGCGGCGGTGTGAAACGTATAAAAGCCGAATTTCAAAGCAATCCCATTTCTCACCGTGAAAAAAAAAAAAAAAAAAAAAAAAAACCATCCCCCAGCTCCCCACTGGCAGAGACAGGCTCTCTGTACCGCCCCTGGCCAGCGACGCTGTGCGCTCTCCTGAACGGAGCGTTAAAATGAACCTCTCTTCCCTCAAAACATTCGCACGAGATAAACAGCCAGAGTTAATCTGTTTCCCTCTCCGAAAAACGCCACCGCCACAATAGACACTTAGCTTTTCTGTGGGGATGGCAAAATGGCATGTTATGACAAGTCTTCACTGGGTAATAAACTACACATGAGACTTGGGTGGCCAGACAGCCTTAAATCGCAAAGTGGTGGGATTAATATTACACACATGCGTGTGTGTGTGTGTATGTATGTGTGTGAGAGAGTGTGTGTGTGTGCGTGTGTGTGTGTGGTTATACTGTGCCTATAAAGTTGCATTTAATGTATACATTTCCTTGGATTCTGTTTTAAGTACAGGTAATTACTAAGTGTCGCTGATGTAATCTCAAAGCAAACAATAAATTCTGTCCTAAGCTCAACTTGTAAAACAGCAGATATACAGCTATGCAGGATGGTTTAAATAGACTAACCCAGCTCCACAATTTAAAGATGCCAATGGACCAAAGACAGAGGTCAGGACATGAAACTGCTCTTCAGTTGCAAACCTGATGGTCAGCTTTTAATAAAACAAGGATTGGGCAGAATCACATCTGAATCAAAAAATCCTTTATTCCTAATTACCACATCACAAGGGGAAAAAAAGAAGCCGTTTCTGAAAGCCATTAGTATACTAGTGCACGCCAAAAATAACCTTCCCTAACTGGCTCGTTTCACATGAAATGTGAAATTTGAATATAGCTGCCTATTAAGAGATACTCCATTATGTCATTCTCTCGCTTTCCCTGCCAGGTATTAATGCCAAACTGGCAAAACCAGAGGAAAAGCAATGGGGCCACACTCAGGGTGGCCAACACCCCTCCCTTCCACCCTTCACTTCCAAAGGTTCAAAAAGAGGACAAACGGAAAGTTGCGTTTCTGGGTCACACGCAAGTGAGCGAGCGAGCGAGCGCCTTCGAACGGAACGGAATCAAAGATGGCGCCTACCTCTCCGGGCTGCGGCAGGGTCAGCTTGGGCAGCTTGCTCTTGGCGCTGGCGCCGGCGGCGGCCTTGCCGTCCAGCAGGGCGGCGAAGGGCGCGACGCCGTACCCGTCCCCGATCTCCACGGGGGGCTTGAGCTCCGGCGAGTCGTTGGGCACCTGGTCCTGGCCGTCCATGGGCCGGACGTAGGCGGTGGGCTTCTGCTGGACGGCGCTGGGCTTGCAGTGCAGGCCCTGGGGGAAGGTGGGCGTGGACAGGCCGCTGGGGAGCAGCGACGTGGAGGCCACGGGGGACCCGGACGCGTGGGGGCCCCCCAGGTCCTGGTCCGCGGGGGACTTGGCGTGGCCGCCCTCCTTGTAGGCGTGGTCGGCGGAAGGCGGGGCCTTGGAGGCCTGCCCGTGCCTCCTGCCGTGGGAGGACGAGGCTGCGGGGGCGGGGGCGGGGCTGGAGTCCCCCTTGTGCACCGCCTCCACCTGCCCGCCGAACTGGTCCTCCAGCCGGCCCCCCTGAGGCTGCTCGTGGGCGGACGTCCCGTGCTTCCCCCGCCCGCACGGAGCCCCGCCCCCCTGGACCCCCGGCTGGCCGCCGCCAGAGCCGTGGCCCCCCCTGGACCAGTCCGAGGGGCGGGACTTCTTGGACCCCTGGTGGGCGTGCACCAGGGCGGAGCCGGACACGGAGGAGGACTGGGGCGGGGGCATGGGGGCGGAGCCCTGCTGGGCGGGGGCCGTCCTGCCCCTCTGGCCCTCCGGGAAGAAGCTGGGCTGGTCCGGCTGCTTCTCCATGGGCGTCTGGGGCGCAGAGCTCTTTGGGATGCCCACCAGGTGGCTCTGGTTGGAGTGGTTGGTCAGAAGCTCCTTCATCTCGTCGTAGTTGCCCAGCGTGTTCTGCACCCGATTCGCAAGGGCATCGCCTTTATTAGTCTGCGGGGGGGAAACAAGCAAACGGTTAAAACGCGCGGACGCCACCTATCCTCCAATCCCCACCCCAGACCGCGATCGCAAGAGGAGAACGGAGCGTCACTAAGAGAAGACGTGTGACTCCAGAGACGGTGGCGGAAGCACCGTGTGCTGCAGACTCCATAGTGCGAGCGTGCCTGGGTGAGGAAGACCGTTACAACAGCTCATCAAGCACTGTCAACTTTTGTTGTGCAGTTATTTGCTGATGGAAAAAAAAAATGGTTCTCTCTCTTATCACAACAGCTGATGTATGGTGGTGCTGTAAAGGAACCGCCCACTTCACTTTAGAAACCATCATTAAAGAAGAAGACCCATCAGTGTGGACCATTAATCTGTTTTTTTTGAGACAGTGTAATACCTTCAGAAGTGATTCAGCAAGCAGCATGGTGGGTATTACGGCATGCATCTATTAAAAATATACCTTCACACTCTGAGATGGGTTGTGCCCCCCCCCCCCCCCCCCTCCCCGCACCCTCAAGTGGATTGACTTGATGCATCTGTCTCCCACTGTAAAGAGACAGGGTATTTGTGATTTGGTAATGCAGGAGGAAAAAACAGGCCAATAATCTAATCAAAACATACCTGGAATC
Organism: Anguilla anguilla; assembly: GCF_013347855.1. Lineage (NCBI taxonomy): Eukaryota > Metazoa > Chordata > Actinopteri > Anguilliformes > Anguillidae > Anguilla > Anguilla anguilla. Next base: position 63,835,292 of record NC_049203.1, on the reverse strand, counting down.
TGAACTACATTCAATCAGGCGCTGTATTAGAATTTTTTTCCAGTAAAATCAATCCGAAAGAACCGACTGGTTCTAAAGTATCCCTCTTAACATCCAATTTTGAATTCTCTGATTGTTTTTTTTTGTTCTCCAACAAGATGCCCCAGTTCTAGGTAATTGTTTTTCTTTTAGATTTTCCAGCATATCAGAATTTTACAAAGTATCTCCCAGAACAAGCACAGCCAAAACCAATCCATGCCTTTTTTAACGATCAGCACATAGCCTAGTATTGCTTAATATGTGGCAAATTTCAAATGCCCTTGCTAAAACTGCTATAGAATTACAACTAGTTTAGTATACTTAACTGAACTTTCCATGTATAAAATGCAACTATGTACAATGGTGACATTCATAAAGTAAATCAAAAAATGCACAGATTCTTAAGCAAAGATAAAATCAGGCATACAATTTCCTTGTATGAAATCATTTAAAATAGCAAAATCTTGCAGTAAACAACAATTAGCAATAGAGAACAGTAAACTAATTAAATAAATAAATAAATAAATAAATAAATAAATAAATAAACAAATAAATAAATAACTGTATGACCCAAATAAATGGTTGACGTAGAAGAGAATGAAAACCATTTTAATGCATAATCATCCACCACATAATTAACAAGTGTAATTTACAGTAAAAGAAAGGAGGAGGCCAAGTCTCTGTTTAACTTAGATATTTGGTAAACCCTGACCCATGACCCCAGTATAACTCCAAGCAATGCGCCCCATAAACCTGCAATGGCATTATGGCTTGTTGTTAATAGATTTATTGCAATTAAAATCATCCTAGTAGAAAGCTATTCTCAGCATCGCAGATGTCTTGCTTTATTGCACACGGGCTATAATAGAAAAGATAATTGCTGGTTGCAAGGTTGCCTTGTCTGACCCCTGGCTAAACACAGTGGTGGCACACTCACTATTACTGTCTGGTGTCTGGAAAACCAGCGTGAGCTCAGGAAGCTTGTTCGTCAAGCCTAAGCTGAAGGGGGCTATGCTGTACATCAGTCACCATGGCGACAAAATTCAAAATCAGGAGCTGAGCCAACTGGAATCGCTAGATGAAATGAAATGTTAAGGGCAAGTAATCAAACTGGACTGAAAGGTTAACGTGATCCGTACAACTCCAATAATCATCTGATCTGACAAGCTGCAGCCAGGAAACACCAGTCAATTAGCACAGTAGCGCACACCAGGAACCACAGGGTGCAAGGGTTTCCCTAGCCTCTGATCCCAAAGCATGTAAGTTACATTAGATTTTCATGTGCTATTTTTGACGGCAGACGAAAGCTGAATTGCATTGCGGCACTTAGAACTGAAATATGCCACATTGTGTAAAAAAACAAAAAACAAAGCAGTCTTTTTCAAGAGAGATTCCACATCACACAAATACATTTTCTGTGCCAGGTGAATGTCTGTCTTTGTGATTGTGGAGTTATATAACCAGAGTAAAAAAAGCCACTGCTGAATCAGCACCTTAACGGGCCAGCTCAGACATTGCAATTACCTGAAAATTGAAAAGGAAAAAAGGCTATGAAAACACTCCCCTTGATGTAAGCGCCTTGTGAAAAGGTGACTCTCATAATGGAAAGTGAAACGCACTGACCCCCGGTTAGCATGCTAGTTTAGCATTCACTGCTTGCAGAAAAGGCAGGTAGGTGTGATAATAGAGATCACGGTGAGGCACACAAGCGCAGGGCAGCGCTCTTAAATTTTTCATCTTCCGCCGCAAAAAAAAAAAAAACCAGGTCCTCTCTAACGTTCAGATACCCGCGCGGGCGCTGACTCTTCCGACGGCGCTCGGAGGTTCGAGATGCACGCAGGGGCCGCGGTAGCAGACCCGGTATTTTTAGCGCGGGGACCGGTGAGGGCGCACTTGAAATGCCGCGGAGTGGGCCTCCCCTGCTGCTGCCGCTGCCGCCGCTGCGATTTCTCTGGGAGGGGAAAATCCATCTGGGCTCGACACAAAGGCCTCTTGTGCTGCGGGGTGAACCGTCTGCTCCGGCGTGGCAACACTGGGCCGTCGCCAAGGGCACGGTCGGCATGCCGACTCCGACTACGGCGGTGATGCTTTAATGTGCATGAGGCAGATTAGCCAGGTCAGTCATAGCTTCATATTATAATTATTTTTACACAATTAATGTTTACATATATATATATATATATATATAACTATATGTAGTGAGCGCCACAATGTTTGTGACAAAAACTTTTTTTTTCGCTCTTACTATACAATTTTTCATTTGTACTCATACAATTCCAATGTGGTTAAAGTACAGATTCTCAGTTTCATTAAAAGGTATTTTTACACAAATACCCTTTAATATAAATATATTTTCTTGGTTTCACCAAGTAGAAATTATAGCACTTTTTATATGTAGTCCCCAATTTCAGGGCACCATAATGTTCACAGGTGTTCACAGGCAATTGATTTCACAGGTGTTTCTGATTAGTCAGGTGTTTTCAATCGCTTCTTTAATGCAAGTATAAGAGATCTTTCAGTATCTAGTTCTGATTCTAGCCTTTTGCAGTCTGTTCTTGGCGTTTGTCAACATGAGCAACAGAGTTGTGCCAATAAAAGACAAGGAAGCCATTATGAGGCTGAGAAATAAAAAAAAAAACAGGCCAAACCTTAGGCTTACCAAAAACAACTGTTCGGAACATAATGAAGAAGAAAGACAGCACTGGTGAGCTCAAAAATCACAAAGGGCCTGTTAGGCCAAGCAAGACCTCTATCAAAGAACTCTTACCATAATGAAGAAAAACCACTAAACAGCTATCTGACAGATTATCAACACTCTTCAGGAGGCAGGCCTGGATGTGTCGGTGCCTTCATGAACAGCACTATAGAACTATAGAGGCCACACTGCAAGATGCAAACTAGTTTGCTACAAAAACAGGATGGTCAGGTTACAGTTTGCTAAGAAGCACCTAAAAGAGCTGGAGGTTCTGGAGTTCTGGGTCGTGTAGACAGATGAAACCAAGATTCACTTGTATCAGAGTGATGGCAAAAGAAAAATATAATGGAGGCCAAAAGGAACTGGGCTAGGTAGGTATGAAAAGTGCCGTAATTTCTACAAAGTGAAATCAAAATGTATAGAAATACCATTAAATTAAACTTGAGAATGCACAATTCAATTAAAAGTGAATTGTTTCATTACAAATCTAAAATTCTCGAGTACAGAGCCAAATCAAGAAAAAAAATTTTTTTGTCACAAACATTATACATCATACACCGGTTCCTTTGGTGGTTTTTTCAAACATAAAATCACAGTTCGATTGTTATTCAAACGATTGGCCAATGCCGTACGAACTGAAAAAAAACAGTACTTCCTTGAATGTATTATTTAAATATAAAGACAAATCAGTTAAACGGGATTTGGGAAACTGAGTCAACTCTACAATATTAAGAGAATTCTTAGTTAATGGTGTAAAATAGAGGCAAGAGTAGTGTTGTACCAGCTAAGCGTCAATGCGCTCTGTTGCTGAGGTTCTTCATAGCATTCAAAATGTGAAAATGTAGTATTTATAAAAGAGGCACTTGTTCCCGCTTTAGCCAGACCTGCTTTCAATCCCTCTGTGCCTTTGAAAAGAGCTGCCTGCATTGAAAGACTCGCTCAATGGCTCAAAGATCAGCTGACCTCTCAACCAAACCTCAGCAAAAATCACGTTAAAAGCCCGTGGTGATGACACTTTGCAAATACTTCCACTTCATTTTTTTTTCTCTCCCACAGCAGTGGCATCTAAATGAAGTTCTGAAGGGTTTTAGAGATTTTGTATGTTGAAGGCGTTAGAAGGAAAAGTGAGTCATAGAGAGCAGAGAGAAAAAAAAAAACATCTGGTCTCTCCTCTCTCTACAGTTTTTTATTTGATTTTTTTTTCCTGGGAAACGGCTCTGATAATGAGCTGGTGCATGCTGGGAGTGGGCGGGGCTGAGAACGAGAGCACGTAAAACACAGTCTTCTGCGGCCGGCTGCTCGTGATGCACAAGGTCAGGTCACTTCGGTACGGCTGCTGGGTGGCGGAGGATGAGGTTCTCAATGGACTGCTTTGTAACCGCCCCCACCCTCCCTACACCCCCACCCAACCTTTCCGACCCTATACGTGTAAGATCACACAACTTCCCACCGCCGTGCTCTCACAGAACCAAACCCACCGCCCCGAAATCCCCCCAGCACCCAACCCCCCTGCCCTCCACGCCCCATTCTGAAGAGGTCTCACTTGGAAAAGAGGTTTTAAATCTCAGTGTGGCCTCCTAGTAAAATAAAGGTTTAATAAAGGTTTGTGTGTGTGGTGTGCATTTGTGAATGTGTGTGTGTGTGTGTAATATATATATATATATATATATATATATATATATAGAGAGAGATAGAGACAAAGAAAGAGAGATAAATGTGTACAAATGTAGCCGCTCTTTGTCAGAAAAGACAAGCTTTTTGATCTCAGCAGTAAATGCTAATGTTCTTTCCTCTGATGGAATTTGAATGTAATCCAAAATAAAAAGCTAAAGACTCTTCAAAAAAAAACCAAAAAAACACTTTTTAAAAAATTGTGTTTACAAAGCGATGCATTTGCAGGAGTCTGAATACTGACGCAAACGCGTGGCAACCTTCATTTTTCCAGCAGTCTCCGGTGACTGGAAATTCTACCACACCTCGGAGGGTTCTTGCGTGGAGTGTGAAGGAGAATCTGCTTAAAAAGAACGCTCCCTAAATTGCACTTAGGAAAACATCTCAGAAATAGCTGCCGGTGCGTAAAAGGTGTTGAGTTGTCAAAGACGGCAAAGCGGCGTGCAAAAGCGAGCTTTGATCGGAGCGCTTTGATAATTACGCCCGGCATGTTTCCCTCACCTTTACTTCGTTTAAAGCCGCTCCAGCTCTGATGTCGGAGCCAGAGGTTTATTTACCGAGGCTTTCCTGTCAGGACGGTATTTTTACAGGATCCCCGCCCCGCCTCGTGTTACCGCGCTGGAATCCGCGCTGATACCGATACCCCGACCCGGGGAGGCGGCCCGCATTGTGACGGACGCCGTGGCAGGGCTCTCTCTCCGGTCCCGGGGTTGGCAGAGTCACACAATGGGCGCCTGTGTTCCCCTGTTATGAGCACCCTGGGACTTCGCCCGCTCGGCCCGAAACTGAACGGCCCAAAAGGGGTGGAGGGCGGTGCCAGGACCGCCGCGTTTCGGTAAAGGGGGTGGGGTGGGGTGGAGGGGGGGGGGGAGAAACGTTATCTCCTTCCTCCAGTCAAAACAGAAACGGATACAGCGGTGCCCGAACAGAGAGCCGGCTCTGTTCTGAATCACCGTTTTTTTTTTTTTTCTTTTTGCGTTTGAAAGACGTTTCCCGGATCTGAATCCTTGAAAGAGCCTCTTATTCTCATCAGTCGCGGGCCATAAAAGAAATCTTTACAGGGCACACATAACCATTAGTGCTTCCGAATAAAGGTTATCAATAAGGGCCTAAATGTACTAACACCTATGAGATGTTATTTGAAATCAATAGCGGCCTGACAGGCTATGAAAGAAAGCCCGGAGAAAGCAGTGCGCACACGATACAGAGGACTTATGGAGGAACGGCTCACTGAGAATCAAGCGAGCCCCGGAATACGCTCCCGAGATAGAATATTGGAACCGCAGAAATAATTTCAAATGACTCAATCCCCTCAAGAAAACATCCTGGGACACCAGAGGAAAGACGAGCAGAAAAAGGGGTTAAACGAATAATACCCCTTTTACGCACTGCTCCTCTTTTGAAACGTAGAGGGTTGCAACTTCGCGCGGCAGAAATTAATTAACCTTCTCTAACTTCAGTCCTTGTCTGTGACAGACCCCATGAATAATACATATCGCCAGTGACGAGCAGCACAGGCAGCATTTGTAGGAACTCACAGCAAAGAAAGAAAGGGAAAAAAAAAAAAAAAAACACAGCAGTGTAACTGAATAATTTCACTCCTATTCCACAATCTGCTACTAACTTCTTGACAGTTGCTTTGAGGACTGGGGGTATGCATTGTGAATATTTGTGAGCGGGGGACTGAATCGTCGTGAAGCGGAGGTGGTAAAGGACTGTCCCTGATCCAATGCAAGCAGGCGAGGTTTACAAAAGGACACCGAAACAAGTCGTACCCACGGGCTAGAGGGGAAGGCCGGTGAAGACCAGCGTCAACAGGGATCAGAAAAACCCTGTGCACTGGGATTTCTCTGAAGGTGATGGTAGAGCTGGGAGACGGCACGCAAGTCCCAAACAGCTGTTAGCAACACAGGTTCCATTAAACAGGATTAAAGGGGATTAACCACCCTGCAAACCCCAGAGACGGGGAGGAAGCACAAACACCATTTCGCGGGGAAAAAAGGTGCTGCTTTTAACCGGCGCTCGGTGCTCAGAAAACACATTAAGCGGAGGAGATAAGGAAAAGCTAACGGCGCGCGAGCGAGCTGCGTCCCGCGAGAGGAGCGGCTTCGCGGCGCAGCTCACGCTAGCAGTCCCGGCGCAAACAAAAAATGCACAAACGCCGCGGTATCCACGAAACCATGAGAAACGCGAACGTTTTTCTCACGATTAAATAAAAACCGATAATCGAAGACACACGCGTGGGTATGCTTTTTTTCTGTTTCTTCTGCCTCCATACGTCCTTCAGCAAGACCGACGCAAGGATTTTAGTAACGTGCGCTACGCGCGGGGCGGCGACGGCGTTCCCGGCCTTGTCTACTGCGAGCCTTAGCGCAATTCCGCAGCTGCCGGCAGTCTGCAGTCCGGGGGCGGGAATGCCCGGAGCAGCAAATTCCCGCACATTCCGACGGGAACCGAGGCAGTCGCCGCCGGGTCTACGGGCGACGCTTTTCCGACGAGGCCACGCCCCGCTCCGACCGAGCTGACGGCCCATCCCCGGTGTCGAAGACGACCGACGACCCCGCGATACGCTACGCCGGTTTGTCCTCCCAGTTTTCGGTCGTTCCTGTGTACCTCGGCTGAACCGAGAGCCAGGCAAAGAAAAAAAAAAAAAACGAAAAAAAAAAACCTCTCTCAGTAGTAGAAGCCACGGCCCGGAGGAAGATAGCGGATGTGTGCTGTGCTGATTAGAGAGAGAGAGAAGCCCGTGCCCGGGCGGTGCCAGAGCAGGGGCAGGACGGGGCCAGGAAAGACTACACACTGTCGTGTGCGCTCTGTAATTAACCTTCAAAAGGAGGCAGCCTTGCGTTCTCCACCCAACATGGCTCCATGTGGCGATGAGAGACTGGCTACGAGCCCTGCTTCCTAGAAGAGCCAGCCACCTCACGGCTTGCACACAACAGTTTATAAACTGTTTAAAATCTTTAAAAAAAAACGTTACTAGCATACATATGCAAAATGGATATGTGGAGAAATATAATACATTCTGTTCATATATAGTGTATTTACTATACGTGTGTGTGTGTGCGTGTGAGTATGTGTGTGTGTGTATCTGTGTGTGTGTGCAGTGAAGCTCTATTTATCAGTTGACTGTTCTTCACTCATTTTTAAAATTTGAGAAATGATAAACAATGCTACAGTAATCTCCATAAAATATAATTTACCATCAGGCCCAATTTTACAAATATAGCTCTGTGGTTCCAAGGTACTCTTAGCTGTCCAGCTATTTTGTCACACTCATGAGAAAGTAATATATTAATGCCTGTTTAAAATGAAATGTGACATGCAAGCAATACATTGTTAAGATTGAGTGAAAAACATTAAATTAAAATTGAGTGGAAAAAAAAACGTGACAGGAATAATAGCTTTAATAGCAGACAAATCCAGGCACTTACAGGATTGCAGAATAAACTATACAGATCCCTCATCAGAGCTGATCAGGAAGCGGGGAGTGAAGGATGTGTAGCACGCAAGGCTGCCTGCACTGGAACGATACAAATGGAGACCGGGCCCACTGCACCCACTCTGCCAGGTACCTATCCAGTTTGATTAGGGGGCTGAACACGCCGGAGAGCAATGGCCCCTGCTACTACTGCCAGGGCCCGCATTGATCCCCCACTCACAGCACGTGAAGAACAGAATCCCTCAATATTGACACCCGGTTAGCCGTCCTTTCACAGACTGCCTGCGGGGCACTTTGTCTCCTCATCCAGCTGTAATGCGAAATGGATACATTTCAGGGGAAAGAAAAAAGAGTGAGTGGGGAGAGAGCTAGAGAGAGAGAGCTAGAGAGAGAGAGAGAGAGAGAGAGAGAGTGCTAGAGAGAGAGCTAGAGAGAGAGAGAGAGAGTGAGGGAGAGTGAGACAGAAACAGAGAGAGAAAAGAGTGCTAGAGAGAGAGCTAGAGAGAGAGAGAGAGAGAGAAACAGAGAGAGAGAACAGTACTACAGAGAGAGCTAGAGTTAGAGAGAGAGCTAGAGAGAGAGAGAGAGAGAGAGAGAAACAGAGAGAGAGAAGAGTACTACAGAGAGAGCTAGAGTTAGAGAGAGAGAGAGAGAGAGAGAGGGAGAGTGAGTAAGTGAGAGAGAGAAACAGAGGGAGAGAGAGCCTTCCTGACACTGCAGGGCATTGGTGTGGCTGTGTCATTGTTGCACTGCATCGGTGTTACAGCACAGAGTGTTTTATCTGGTACTCATCCATGTTAAATGCTCATGGGATCAGTCAAGCAAGATGCCAAGTTTCCAGAGAGTGGTTCTGATACTGCTTAATTAGATGCAGTATAGCCGATGAGAACCTGATCTCAGAACTGTAAAAGCAGGGGTGCACTTTACTCAGGAACAGAAAACAGACATCAAGACTCCATCCTGCTCTGCCTCCAGTCTTGCATCTCTGTCCTCTGACTGTTGAAAATGAGGGATTTTTCTTTTTGATGAAGCAAGAAGCACTGATGAGCTTGAATCTCAAGCACACTTCAATGCCGGGCAATCGTGTACATGCATTCTGTTATCTTGTTAAGAGTTCCCAAATTAAATATGCTTAAAGGACATTATTATTATCTCTTTGAAAGCTAAGACACAGTTATCTAATAGATACAACCCCCTTGTACCGAGACCAGACTTCCAGACAAGACAAAATGAAAAGATTATGGGTACTGTATATAGAGAGAGCTGTAAAAAACAAGAATCTTAGTCCAAGCAAAACCGTACTGCATAGTACTTGAACTATATTATTATCGCTATGCATTGCTGATGCTCTCATCCCTGCCAAATGATCAACATTAGTTCATAATCTATATTACCTATAAATATAGCTGCTGATCCTCTGACGCAATATTGGTAAAGCGCCTAGCACAATGCCAGGATTCAAAGCTGTAGCCCTCTAACTGGAGGCCCATTTCTCTGTGAATCATTGCTACCATTCATGTGCTTTAGCATGAAACATTCTGTTCTCTAAAGGGTAAGTTCAGGACAAAGTATGCTGTTCCTTTGCCCAGGAGAACTTCCTATAAAACAAACAGGGGGCACGTATAGAGCCGGACCACTGATTTAAAATACATTTGAGGGAAAAAAACAGCTTTATGGACGGACAGGGAACAGTGCTGGAAAAACGAGAGGAACATTCCAAACTCCCCGGAGGAGGATCACACCAGAACCTGACAGGCATCCGACTCTGTTATAAACTTTCTCCTTTTTTTCTTTCTTTTTCCTTTCCTTTCCTTTTTTTTTTTTTTTTTTTTTGCAGGTACGCACACTGGAAAAGAGAACAAGTCTCTTCAGGGAAGCCAAATTATTTTCAGACCAACAGAGGTGGGGATGGGGAGTGGGGGATTTGGTGGGGGGGGGGATTAGAGGAGGAGGGGGGAGCAGGGTGAGAGAAATGTGGGGGGGGGGGAGGGGGGTCCAGTTTGGAATGGGGAAAATAAAGTCCCACGCTGCGATGCTCTACTTTTATTTAACAACCCCTTCTGCCTGTTGCCGGGGTAATGGGCGGCAGAGGACGAGAGAGCGGCCCCTCTGATTGGGCCTCCTCGACATCTCTTACCTTGTATGGCTCCCCGAACAGATTAAAGCCGGAGGAGAACAAATCTTCATCCCGCGGCACTTCCTGTGTCCTCCGCTCCCACTCTTTCTTCTTCAGCGCACTGCGGTCCTGCTCGTAATGACTGCGAAGACAGGAAAGGAAAGGAAAGGGGGGTGTGGGGGGGGGGGGGCGGATAGACAGACCGTAAGGATGATTCCAGTTGGCATGCGAAGAATAAATACCGAACCCCTGCCTGGAAAAGATTTAAGGGACACCCTTATCTGGCTAATAGGCGCAAGCTGACGCTAAGCAGATGAAGGATACTCGGGGCCCCTGGAGATGAAATAACCGGATCGGCGCTTAAATACTTTGTTTTCGAACCGGCACAAAAAACAAACCGTGAGGGTTGAGTTACAAAATTAGACAGAGAACAAAGCGACGGTGGCAGCAGTTGAAAGGACCGCAAGTCTATTTCAGACAGGAGGCGCACGCTCAATTTTACCGCTTTGTTCGCCCTGGCGTAAAGGGTTTCAGCGGTGCTGATCATTTTTTTCTTTCTTTAATTTCACCAAAATGTCATATCAAAATGAAGAACGCTTACTTAAATATTTTTACTGTATGAAAAATATGAAATGAGGTTAAATAATGACAAATCTGATAAATGTATCTCACCAAAGTAACAGTTAATCAAATAGACAAATCCTGTAAGTTAAAATATTGATATCATTTTCAAGAGCGAGAGAAATAATTATAGTTTGAGGTTTTAATGGTTCATATTATCATACCCAACAGCCCTGAATATCGTTAGTCTCAGCTCCAGCAAAAGACCTTTCATTCACATATACAAGCAGAGAGAGTATCAGCTTCATACGCATGTGTATTATTATGGGGTGGGTCGAGTACCCAGAGCTTACTCTGACAGTATTTCTGGACTGTACAGTCCAGAGATGGTCGATTGGGCTGCACTTAAAAGATCCACTCAGCTGACATCAGAGGGAGCAGCACCTCAATGCAAAAAAGCCACTGTGAACAAGGCCGGTTCAAGACCTCGTGTCGAAACCCAATCGCTTAAAATGACCCGCATTATCTGGGTCCCTCTGCGGGTCTCCAGCCAACCACAGGGCTCCCCTCGGGCCAGGAGAAGGCCGGCCCGGGCAGGCGGGCGACAGGGAGACCGGGGGAAATCCAGGAGTCCACGACACGACAAACATGAGGGATTTTTTTTATTATTGTGTGGTCATCTGCGGAGCCACGCCACAGAGACTCAGAGAGAGCAAAGTCTGAGTGCTTTATGTAATATTAAAAATGTGCCCTGAGGTGGACTGTAAGATGAGAGCCAGGCAGACCTGTACACTTCTGCCATGGCCTGGCTTTGCACAACAGTTATGGAAGGTCTGGCTTTACGGCGGCTGGGGGGGTACATAGTGACCGTGGGCAGCCCGGGTTCAGTCGCAAAATACAAACCTCCTGCAACGAAGGACAGCTTGAAAGAGCCTCAGGTGTACTTCAATATGTAAGCACTGTATACTATATTAGCCTTGTGTGAATATAAATATTACTGTGTGTACGATTATATGTGAAAGAAAAAAAGAGGTTACTGCTGGTACTTGCTATTGTATCATTCCCCAGGTAAGTACTGATTAAGGAAGAGAATACATTATTATTCTCACGTAAACATAATCTTCTCATCGCTCTTTGTTTACAAAGGCACTTTAAAGCCGCCAAGGACCTTTCTCTGATGAAAGATTATTAGTTTACCTTCCAGTGTCTCCGTCTTTTAACATTTGACCATAATTGGACCTTGATTTCAGGGTTTATGGGAAAAAAATAAGATGAAGAACTTTTAACTGAGCCCAAGGGTAAGCACTGTGAACGCCAAGGACGCTCCAGGTGAAAGGCCTTTGTCCAACCAAGCACTTTCCCTGGGTTTCTATCTGTCGTCGGGCAGTTTTGGAAGCGTTTTAAGCCCATGTTCCCGCAGCCAGGCCCGTGTCCAGTGCGAGTGGACACAGCTGCCGCGTCGAGCTCTATCGCCGCGGAAACACAAAGAGCTGTCCTGCAATTGGCCGTGATAGATAGGAGACAGAAGACAGAGAGGGGGAATCAGTTTGTTTTCAATCTGCCCCGGCCCTGTTCAAACACACCTCGGGGTCTTTTGGTTTTTCCAAAGCATTTAATCCATCACCAAATTATTTTGGAAAGGGGGGAACGGAGGGAAGAAAAACGAGGCCCCGTTCGGGAACGACAGGCGATTCCTCTAATAGGAAGGAAAGCGAGGGAAGGTAGAGGGAGAGAGATAGAGAGAGAGAGAGAGAGAAGAGGAATAAATATGGCTGAGATTGACGGCGGGGGCCCCGCAGTAATGACAGCAAGATGTCAGTTATCTTTATGTCAGCGCGCTTTGCGCACCTGACAGCGCGCTCTGACAGCCCGATAGATCACATTCACAGCTGTCACAGGGCTCGCCGAAACAGTAGCTTCCCCTGACACCAAATTACTTTCTTAATGCAATGGTGCTTTGGGTGGATGGGGAAGGGGGCACGGGTGGTGGTGGCAGTAGAAGGAGGTGGGGGGGGGGGGGGGGGGGGCAGGGGGCACTGATAATTAAGACACCGAAGGGAGATGTGACCAGGAAAGTCCTCAAGGTGTGTGGCCGAGCGTCATGTGACCACCGCACTGGGATTCATGTTTGCTCTTTTCCTTTTCCTCCCTGCTCCCATCACCCGTGTTTTGGAATCCGTTAATTAGGTAGAAAATTCCGGATGACAATATGAATAGCAGACTGCAGGCTTCTCTGATGATATCTCTCTGGCAAAATGTGGCATTTGCAGTTTTTTTTTTACATCCCTCTTCCATTTCCCCCCTCCCCCCTCCCTCCCTCCTCCTCCTCCTCCTCCTCCTCCTCCACCCCCACCCATTTCGCCCCCACCCAACCCCTCCTCTTCCCAACATAACATAAAAAAAGCTAATAGTGATATCTGCGGTAAACCGAATGAATTTAATCTTCGCTGAGCTCCACTGCACTTGGAAGATAACCAAATAGACCACTTTTTTTTTTCCTCCCCTTTCTCCCTCGTCTGTTACCCGGCACTGCGAGCAGCCCCAGCGAAAGCCGCACAGAAGGAGAGCCATAATAAGCTGAGCGCGGCACCGTTATTACAATTTAACAGCCAACAACAGTCGCCGATTTCTGATTTAAACAGCAATTATTAATTTGAAGCACCAGCTAATTAAAACTACAGCCAAGCATTTAGCCCCTTGTTACAATTATTTCGGCAGTTTATAATTATAAGGACCTGCTTATCTACTCTATTAATGCGGGGAAGGCGGAGGCGGGGACCGCGCCTGTTTAATTCCCCGTTCCTCACGCAGGCGACGGGACTGATGGAGGGATGATTGGTGCCGCTTGTCACGCAGGCTCCGGGGGACGGCCCGGGTCGGGCGGGCAGACGAGACGGGCTTAACCCCTCGAGGTGTGAGGTCGCAAACATGTGATTAGAATGTTCTTAACTCCGCACTCTAATGCTGATCCTGAGGCAGCTGTAAGCAGTGGAGTTCTAGAACACTGGCTGAGAATTTTGAACAAAAAAACAAACAAGCATTCCAAAAACTCTACTCTTCACAAGGTAAAATAAAAGACTCGTGAGGAGAGAGTAGTGACCAAAAAAAAAAAGCGCGGATCACCAATGCAGGGTGCTCTAATTATAGTTATTTTTTTATTGAATATGCTTTCTTAGTAGATTTCATTTTCTCATACTGTGACCATCTTTCAGTCAACACAGAAATAAAGCTGCAGATTCCTTATGGTCCCAGGCTTTAGCACTCTGGTCGCCAATGAAGGTGACATGGCAGGCAGGCTATAAATATTATTCAGCCCCTCCAGTCAAAGCCTGTACTGCAAAATGTTGTGTAAATATGTAAGAAACATTGCTGACTGAAATGTGAGATGCCTTGGATAGGCAGCTGGCCCTTCCCACATACTGCACTGATGACATCACTGGATCTAAGGCAGCTCTGACTTGTAGCTTCCAGTCAGAGGAAAGGAGCTGGGAGATATTTGGATATTTCAGAACAGGGTCTTTGCTTTTTAGTGCACATCTCACAGACTCAAATGAACTGTATTTACATCCAGTTTAGTATCTTGAAGCAGTCAGAGATCTTTGAGCAGAGACAGAACATCCCTGCTGATAAATTCCATGTTTCCCAAACAGACCGAGACCACAGCTGAGAGAGCCCAGATTTCCCACAGCTGGGCTGACTGGGCTTTGAAAGCATCCCACAGTCATTAAGATGACGCTTTGTGCAAGTCACACACGGCATATCAGAGACATGCGCCGCTGCAGTCCATAATCAATAATGACTGACTAAGCCTCCCCGTAGTTGTTTGCAAGGTAAGGGATATTTTGGGCAGAGATGAGCCTGGTGGTGTTGTGCAGTGCTGGAGAGAGCTCCGGTTTGGCCCATCTGTTTGGTCCAGTCCCGTGTGTGTGAGGCCCGGTTCCGGGCGCAGGGTTTGGGTTTGAGAGCGCTCTGGCGCTGCGGGGCGGCGCTGAGGGTGTATCGCTGCACGCCGCAGCTGTGCCACGCGGCAGAGACGTCTGCATGCCCTGCCACCCCATCTGCTCCTGCCTCGTCCAGAGAGGGCTTTCAAAGCCCACTTCAACTGCTGCTGCTCAGCCACGGACCGTGTGTGCGTGTGTGTGTGTGTGTGTGTGTGTGTGTGTGTGTGTGTGTGTGGGTGTTGGTGTGTGCATGTGCATATGAGTGCGTGTGTGCATGTGTGTGTGTGTGTGTGCATGTGTGTGTGGGGTTGTGTGTGTGAGTGTGTGTGTGTGTGTGTATTTGTGTGTGTGTGTGTGTCTGTGTGTGTGGATGTGTGTGTTTGTAAGTGTGTGTTAGTGTGTGTGGGTGTGTGTGTGTGTGATTATGCGTGTTTCTGTGTGTGTGTGTTTGTGTGTGCCTGTGTGTCTTTGTGTACCTGTGTGCCTTTGTGTGTGTATGAGCACGAGTGCTCATGTTTGTGTGAATGCGTGTACGCATGCATGTGTGAACACTCAACACAACCACCTTACACCAGAGGACCACAGCATATGACCCTATTTATGCCACTTGTCTAAAGAAACACATTTGCTTTAAAAAAATCCTTGTTCAAAATATTAGTTGTGAGTCCAATAACAGCAGAATACGTTCCACAGACCATAAATGTACGCAGCGGCCGAGCAGAAAACCTCGAGCAGACCAGAAAACCTCGAGCAGACCAGGCTGCTGGGTAGCGTCGGAGTCTAAACAGAAGAGTCTCTCAGATTAATGAGTTTCGCAGGCGGTAATTGCCAGGTGCCAGGTTATCAACTTCACTCGCTTGCCACCGGCACCTCGGGGACTCGCTCTCCTTCGACAGAGAGGCCATTGTTTGCACTCACTGCCCTAATGATTCCGAATGCCCACACGTCACTCCTCCTCCCGGCCTGGCATCTCCAAACCATTACCTGTCCCTCCGTCTAACTCGCTGTCTGTTACCAAAGTCAAAGTGAAACCCTGCTTTGTTTTTCGAGTGACATCATAATTTACTCTTGCTAAAGCAGGGCTATTATGTATTCATTGCTGTATTTAATAAACTGTGTATTTCCCCCATAATAATCTAATATACCAATAATACGTGTTTATTTAAACACATTTAAGTGCATACTTTGTATATGTATACATTTGTCAAATAGAAGACGATCATTATTGGCATTGTTATTGTTGTACACAACCCCCATTTTTCTGAGATGTGTAGAACAGCGGAGAATACAGAAGCTCATGATTACACGCAATGGACCAATTAGGAAGCACGCCTGGAACTGCGTTACTTCCGAAATGTCATGTTGTGAATATTTCAAGAGGCAGTCCCAGCTTTTTTTTTTTTTTTCTCATGCTTGACCCAATTTAGTGAGCAGACCTCACGACATACCAAAACGTCCGCCTGTCTGCTGAACCCCCCAACCCCCGCTTCCTCCTCCTGCCCCCCACCCCCCCCCCCCCCCCCATGACCCCCACCACAACCCCCTGAGGAAAAAGCCTAGGCTGACGGAATGAGACACGGGTAAAAAAACGAAGATCCGCTGACCTCATTGGACCAGCACTAGCCTAATGCACAATGCCATTACTCACAGAGACGCACTGTATGCTCAACTAAGAGCGCTTCAGAAAACGTTAGAGAAGGTAACACAAAGTTCACACAAAGCAGGTAAGGAGGACTGGAGGAGGAGTGGGGGGTGGGGGGGCATTTGTATTGTAATTAAAATAAAAAAGAGTGGCACGTCCGTGCTTGAACATATAATACAGCACTCAACCGACAGTGTAATAAGCACGGGGATTTACGGCTTCTATGTGTCCATTATGCTTTTAATGATCCTGTACCGCCAGTTTCGTTCCATTCCCTGCTCTTTATGCATTTCATATCTCGCCCGCACATTAAAAAAGATTCATTCTCAACCGTTACCGTTGTTTCAAACGTCGCTGCTAAACTGAACGTATACTGCATACCGTAATTTCTCTTTCAAGTAGGCCTAGTTTTAAACTAGCTAAGCGGAAAAATATTAACTATTTATTTTAACTATTCGGTTTGCATAAAAAGGCATTCTGCCCCGCTGTGGGATTGTATGTGGGATTCTTTCATATATATATATATATATATATATATATATATATATCAGCAGTAATGGATATTTTCATATATATATATATATATATATATATATATATAATATAAATCAGCAGTAATGGATCCGCTACAGTGTACTCAGTACTGTGTTTAAATAAATGTGTGCAGCTCCTTGCTCTCTACAAGCTTGTTACATCAGCAACATCCTAAATAAGCCCAGCGATGGGAAATAAATCAACCGCCAAGCTCGCTGAGGTTTTTTTTTTTTTTTTTTCTTCTTCACCCTTTAAGCCAGCGAAGGGCTTTTTAGCTTTTTAACCCGTGGCTCTTTCTAATTATGTGTGGCCCGCGCTCGAGCCGCCGGAGAATATCGTTTGAGCGTGTCTGATGGAGTGGGAGCAGGATGGAGGATGTCAGGAATTTAACCATGTGAATTTAATGTCAGCGCCCAGTAAATATCTCCTCTCCGCAGACCCTTGATGGCAACAACCGTGACAGCCCGACTGTGTTGCACTATGCAGATTTGCATGTGTATGCTGCTATTAAAAAATAAGACACATGTCAATCATCTCTAAAATAAACAAACATGCTATGATCTACCATGGTATTGGGTATTTCTTGAATTCTGAATTAACCAAATAGCGATAATTACCATGTCCTGCATGCTTTAAGAATATTATAAAGTACCCAGAGGCTTATATCTGAGCTGTCTATTTCAGTGATGCCAATCCACAGTTAACTTGAAGCAGTTGATCCTAAATAAATGTTATTATTGCATATGGACAAAATGAATAACTCATAAATCCGCCTCATAGAGGATTTAAAAATGAAATGTCACTCTTAAAGGTTCTGAAACCTCAATGCAACAGAATGTAGGCTAACAAATGAGCAGAATTCCTTCGTAAAACCCCAAACTGTAAGGAGGCATTAATCTTCTGTCTCATTCCCTGGTTGCAATCGATCGGGAAAAAAAACAATTTTGAGTCAAATTTCAAAGAAACTTTGACGAATGGCAGCTCTGCAATTAATCAGATTGCACAGTTCGCATTTGCATCGTAATAAAAGCGCGGCTGATAGACAGAAAATTGCACTGACAGGGGAGGAGTCCTAATCACTTTCTGTTTTTTCGACGAGAGACCCCCGCTGCTTGGTAAAATTAGAGCGATCGTCCATTTAAACGTGCTTAATAAGTACAAATTCCTTGAAGAGCACGGGGCCATATTGTCATCGTAAGTCAGCGCTCAAGTGCTGCCAAGACATGAGCGGACGCTGGGGACGGATTTAACGAGTACGGAGTCCCGCTGCTTCACACAATAACGGTGGGACCGCAGAGATCCCTGGCGACGGTGTGGCTGAATTTTAATTAGAGCACGCATGTCCTTACGCCCCGTCCCAGAACGCTCGCATCAGAACAGACGCAGAGTAAACAGGTACAGGATTTTTTTTTTTTTAAACAAACATTGATTTAAGATGCTTTTTAAAAATAATAATAATAAAAATGCATACAAGGGATAAGTAGGACTTTCATCGTCTCCTTTTAGGCCTAACTTTTGTTTCAGTGGTGGTGGTATTTCCCGAGCTAATTAAGGCAACAACACCCTTGATGCAAACACAATAATAATAATAATAACAATAATAATATAGACAGCACCTAAATAATTCTAGACAGCTGCTATGACCTCTCTACCACCCACTCCTCCACAAAAAACCTGTTCATATACTGGACACACAAAAATACTGCTGCTTTTAAAAAGGGTATTGGAAAAAGACCTCAGGATCTACCCCCCTGCACAATCAACCCCTTAAAAGCTCCAGAGATACAAACACTCCCATCTGTAAAGAAAGGAGAGAGAGCAGGACATCCTTACTGGGGACCGCAGTGGTGGGGTTAAATCAGGGAACTGCCTTTGATCTGAAATTCCATCTCTAGAAAAAATGAATATGAGGCCGCCGGTAGTTCTATCATATTTTCTTTTATAAGGGCACAGAATAAAAGCATGAAATTAGATCCATCTATAAACAAAGGTTTCCTGCCATAATCTTCACACACGCACAGCACATAATTAGCATTGTTTTCTTTCCGGTTGACAAAGTAATAGACGGAAAACACTAGGTTTTACACCCTGAATTTATATATAATGCCATTTTATTGTTCATATTGCCAGCCCAATGCAGTTCCAGAGTATATTTCCCATGACAACACTAAAATCAGAACTTGAATTGCTTCGGTACAACACCCATTTGTTTCAGTGGGATTCCAAAAAAAAAAAAAAATTCAATGAATTTGATTTAGCAACATAATAAAATAGACATTTAAACAGAAAAGCCATATAAATTAGCCTACAGGCATCTACTTAAAAGCTAGTAAGCTAAACACTGTAATGTAAATAAAGATTGCGGTGGAATAATTGTTAATATAACTTAACCAAAATGTTCTCCTGAAAAGTTACTGCAGCAATAATGGTATGAAACCAAGACCGCTCCATTTCCAGAGAATGTGATGCAAAAACAGTCATCCCTTGTCAACGGTTCACAAGCCCCGCCTGACAAAATTTTATTTTCTCACATTTGATGTTCTCCAGAATGAATGCTCCCTGCCCTGGGACAACAGATGACATTTAGCTCGATCGCTAATTTTGGGACAACTAAGTGGCCGTTCATTGTCCCTGTCAAAAATAGAAATAAATAAATAACAGTACTCTCAGAGGTGTCAGGAAAGTCACTCGGCTTGCATTTGGCATTAACGTGAGAGGGCATGCCCATGTTTCCAAAAATGAAAATATATTGACATTAAAACATTATGTTGCCAGAATGACATGTAATCCGGTGCCGGTTTACTGTACCTACTTAAATGGGCCTACTAATTATAGCTATTTGACAACTGTGTAAACGAGAGCAAGACTGGCTCACTGCCTTGTGGTAAACTACTTACACCGTCAACAGACCACAAATCAAAAAAAAAAAAGGAAACAGCGGACCTACGCTCATTGCCAAACAAGGAGGAAGTCGTAGGATATTAATGATCTCACTCTCAGGTTGTTTCACAAACAGCACGTCGAGTCCGGTGTGCAGGCAGAGGTCAGGAAAATATTGGCGAGGCTAACTCAGAGCACAGTTACAGTCCCTTCAAAGGGGGGCGAGGTGTGCACGCATGACCCCCTTCACCAAAGCGGTGATTCTAGTGTTTCCTCATCAGTCAGCCTCCACGATAATGAAAAACAGAAAGAAAAATAAATAAATAAGAGGGGGTGTTGGAGGGTTGGGGGGGGGGAGGAGTCTAACACACTGAATAGAGAGATATTTTTTTTGCAAAATTCTGTAGGCAAGAAACGGTCCTCGGCCAATCATATCCATGCTGGTCAAATGATCAAATGATCACACAAAGTCAGAAGAATACCTAATGCTAGATCAGTCCATGAAGAATACCATCTTATTAACATTGTTGCACAGTTCAGCTACACAGTATTCCCTGAAACATAGTCAACAAAGCTACCAATTACTCTTATAGGTCACCTATGGGCTATGCCATACATTCGCTAATGCTACTGTTTTTATGCTTAGACCCTCTTGAAATAACATAAATATTCTTGCATAAGTTAACAGTTCATTTAGCAACACATTTTTGCAAGCTGATTTTAGGGGAGAAATGTTCAAGACGAGTCCTCATGCACTTATGCTGTTCATGAGAATTCCAGCTGCGAATTGCACATTTTCGCATTTCAGCGGCTTTACGACACCTTTTCTCTCCGTTTTTTTTCTTTCTTTTTTCTCTTTTTTTCGATAGCTCAAAATCTGCTGCTAATGTTACTCCCCGCACACAAACCCGCAGGGGGTCTAAGAAGACCAAAAGAGATGTCAACAGCTACCAGGCCTCGGCCCCTTTTTTCCCCCAGCCACAGAGCGTATCGATCACACACACGCCGCGCCTTCTGCCACGCGCGTTCTCTCTCTCGCTCCCTCTTACGCTCTATTGTGCTTTAATACGACGCGTCGATCGCTCCTGGGCGGCCCGTGAGCGAGCGCGTTGGGCGAGCGAGCGCATCAGGCGGGCTTAAGGGGCGGGAGCGGGGGGTAATCAGCGGCTTTGAGGAGGCGACGCCGCCCCCCGAGCCTTTCGAGGAGGAGGCCGCCGCCGCCGCCACCGCCGATCGCCTCGGCTGATGATGTCAATTTTCCAAGCGGTCCCCGGAGAGAGGCCAGGCACCCCAGAAAATAAAAAAAATAAAAAAAGATATGGCCTCTCGAGCGGCAGGGGGTTAGCGCCAGACTCTTATTAGACTAAAGGCTCGCGGTCTTCAGGAATAAATACGCTCGCGGTCCGCGCCCGTTTTTCACGTAGGCGTCAACGGGCTCGTAAAGATCCCGGCGCAGGCCTACGTGAACCGGGCGTATAAAATCTCCTCTGCCGCTCGCCGCTGTGCTGTATTCCACCAGGTATTTTCTGAATAAATAAATAAATAAAGAAATAAAGAAATAAATATGGTATGTTTATTCATTAAATTACGCGTAATGCCCTTTGGGGACCCCAGTTAAATGGACAGTCAGCAGAAAGCGCGAGTGTTTATTTTGGCTAATAAAACCCGAGGACTGAGCAATGCTGATCGCCATGGTGATAACTCCTCTCCGGCGCACCGCTGTGATTGGAGGTGCCGTGCCGGTATATAAGTAGGCCCACTTGACAAAATGCTCAATAGGCAAACATTTTCGAAAAAAATGCAATCAGCAGAGCAAATGCAGTAGGGATTACCGACCCCAATACACGTATGCAAGTCTTACTGCATCCCGGATCAAGGTAGAGAGTCCGTGGGGGGGGGGGGGGGGGGGCGGTTGGGTGAGGGGGGAACTTTTTATTCACATACAGGATTTTACTTCAGTAATCGTACGAGACGAATCGAAAAACCTGCCAGAGAGCCAATCTCCCCCGTGTCGTCGACAGGCACACTGCTGGCTGGCTCGCCACAAAGGGGCTGTCTCTGAACAGAACACTCCTGGCACCGGGCGGCTCCGAAGACTCCGAGGCAGCAGCAGCGGCGGTCGACCGCTCCAGAGTCTGTCTCTTTCCGGGCTGGCTGGGGCTGAGGAGAACGCAAGCGCGCGCCCCCCCTCACAGCCCCACTCAGCGAACCGATCTAGGCTTTCTTCCTTTTATTTCGTTCTCGAGCGAGGGGTGAGCTTCAGATAAGATTGCTGCGACACGTCTCCTCACCAAAAAAAAGCGCTCCGTTCGCCCCCTCCCCCCCCCCCCCTTTTCTTATCCTCTTCATCTGAGTAGAGATCCCACTGACTGGTGGAATCGGTGAAAAAACGCCGTCGTTTGAATAGGGTTCGCTCTGAGGTATCAAAAGCCCTCGCGCTGGGGATGAGAGAGTGACAGAATCACACCAATCTATGCACCGGGTCAAAGCAGCACAGCTGGACATAAGAGCTCTTGGTAACACTCGAGAGAACAATGCAGATATAACTGCATAATGCAGTAATGATAACATCATTAAAAATGAACTGTTTATTGTCAGCAATAATTAATGTACATAATTATGTGTTATTAAGAAGGGCAGGGTGGCCAGTTTGATAAAACATCCCTCAAAAGATGTGATATTGACTGCTGAGATGGGAGCATAGCATTATAGTAAGGTAGCAACAGAGCATAATCCTGCCTTGTGGGGAATTCTTCAAATTGCAAGTACTGGAAGAAGTGCATTTTTAAGTGTATTATAGTTATTAATGTTTTCTTAAGTGTTAATAACTGCACCATAATTGAACGTAGTACTGGTTTTAGGGTTCGGTATCCATGTCTGAAATATGAGTGGACTGTATATTTACCATACTTTCTTGCACAATAGGTATCCTGCACTATGTTCACCATGATGCCATTACTTCCTTCTTCTTCTGAGGTCAAAGGTCAAAGGTCAAAAGGAATCAGACACCCAATCATTCTGCAAACAGAAATGTCAGCCTAAGCTTTGGGTGGAGCAGAAAGCAGAATGAGACGTTAAACAGCCCACAGCTGAGTTGCCAAAACTATTTTTGAACAATTTTCAGACAGGTGGACAGCAGGACTTCGGAATCTCTCCACTGCTCTTACAAAACCACAGAAGAAAATATGAATCACCGTGCACTGACGTTTGTTTATTTAAGGGCTATATCTCAAGCCCAGCCGTTCCTCCAGAACGAAGTTACATTATTCCACAAGAAATGAATCACCAAACTTTTTGACCTGGTGGAAAAATTGAAATGCTAGTACGGCAATAAAAAATAATGGCTAGCAATGAAATTGATGCAAGACGGGAATCTTGGGTGCACGTCTGAACCAGATACGTGCCAATAAACTTAAAGACCTCAAGAGGCTGTCACTTTTGATCAGTCCAACAGGCAAAGACATTTAACGACTTTACACTTTTGGTACGAGCGACCTGCCGACTCCATGCCATTTGACGAGAGCGACTTCATGCGACGTTTAATGGATTAACAGTGTTTGGTCATCGTCACAACCAGAACACTAGTGCGACACAATTAGTCTGCCCATTTTATATTGCTCCACTGGCCATGTCTGTCATATATGTACATATACAAACACCTAAACTGACAGACCACCCCCTCCCCTGAATCGTATACACGTATACAGGAAGGTAAGACCTTTTAAATTAAATCAGCACTCAGTACTTCCTCAGTAGGTTTTGCGCTTTGTTCTTTGATTAATACTGTCAGATTAGGGGTTTAAAAGAGCAGCCGATCAGCAGTTCCCCCCTGATCCGTCGCTGGCAGCCAGCGCCTTTCGCTCGCCAAACCGAGACTTCCCCCCCGCCTGCCCCAGCCAGGCATGTTAGAACGAGACTCCGATTGATACCATGTGGGCCGGCCCCACAAAGGCCCATTGTGTTCCGCAAATTCCGCGCAAGTCACATTTATCGAGTTTGACTTCAGCTTGGCTCCCGCAACAGAAGCTAAGGGGCCGAGCTCAATCCGGGCCTCACGCCGAACGAAGCGCTCGGATCCCTAATGCCCAAATCGCACAGCCCCGGCGCTTAATATCGCTCTCTCACTCCCTCTCTCTCTCCCTCTCTCTCTCTCTCTTATTCTTGTTCTCTCTGTCATTTGCAGCTGGAACTGCAAACAGAGACTTGCAGCTGTAAATATGGAGAGAATGATGATCTGCAACTAAACATTGCTTAAACAAAACATGTTCTGAAGCCATCAGCCAATATTCATATCAGGCGGAACTGAACAACGTGACTTGGTATGGAGAAAAATTTCTGAATGAACAAGATCGACGTTTTTTTCCCCCCCATTCATCACTAAGTCCTCTCGCTCAAAGACTTAGTACTAATTGAAGGAGTGACTTTAAGCGCTCGCTAATTAACTGAAATGCAAATACATCTTCCACGCTGATATAACCCCCACTTTGAGCTCTGCGGGACGTGCGGTGCCTTGGCCTAATCTTTGTTTTGCAAAGGGGCTTTTATTTATGAAACTGTGAGGCAAACCAGTTCTTCAGAGGACACGGCTACTTGCAGAGGACATTAATCATTAATACGAGCGGGGATGATGCATACCAGGAAGATACAGCTGTTTGTTCACGCTACACTCGGCTCATCGGCTAACTGACAGCAAAGTCATCCGAGGGGGGGAAATGACCCCAAATGCCCACGAGCTGAACGCTCCCACTCAGGAACATTCGTCTCAGTGAAATCACCCGACATGCACGAAGGCCTCTCGCCTGATCGGGTTCTTTTTTTTGACTCAACCGCGGACGTCAAACACGTTTCGAAATTTAAGGCGCAAGCAGGAGTCCACCCCACGCTGTGCCCCCACAAACCCCACTCCCCCCAACCCCAAAAATTATACAAGATGACAGAATAAAAAAAGAGCAGTTTGGCTCAGATTGTACTCAGACTCAATTACAACGCGATACATCCTGCGGGAGAAAAAAGTAGGTGGGGTGAAAAAAAAAGAAAAAAAAAAGAATGGAGCAGACTGATTGCCTACGGAGGAAAAGGAGGAGAGAGAGAGAGAGAGGAAAAGAAGGAGAGCAGCTGATTGTGACCGGTTATTGCCGCAGCCCGCGAATCAGATCGGCCCAGCGGAGGACGAGGATGAAACGCCGGGCCCTCTGGGTGCTAATCTGCCGTAAAGCCCCGGGGTCAAAGGTCAGGCCCGGAGGCAGACGCCGCCGCCGCCGCCGCCGCATCCCCGTACGTCGCTGCCAAGCCCCTCCGACCCCCCGGGGAACGCCGTGCCAGAGCTTGATAGCGACCGTCGCTAATCTATGGATAAAGGCGACTCAGTCACTCGTCTCTCTGTTTCAAAAGAAGCTTCTTTTTTTTTTTTAGCAGTTCTCCTCTAAGGGCACCGACGCCTGTCCCTCCGCTCGGCACAAACACCACCACAGATTTGTTTTCGCGACATCGCATAAACACAGTCGGAAAATATTACATACTTAGCAGACAGACAGCCTCGTCCGGGGGAAAGCTTGCGCGTACGGAACAGGCGTTTGACGGTTATCCGTTTGTACATCTATAGATTTACTGAAGTGTGCTTCCTCAGTAGCGAGCTCCTCGCATGGGACTCAAACCAAATCTAAATCAAAATCAAATCTTAAGGCTGTAATTTCAATTCTTCAAACGGCGCATCACACAGCCACACTGTGTCTACATTAGCTGCTCTGTTTTCTCTATTAAAATCCCTGAGCAATAACTACAATGCACAGACTCGCCTGTAAAATAATCCTTTGAATTATAATGCTGTAAAGTGCGGCATGTCAACACTTTATGAGGTGAGGATTCTCCTGTTAAACAAGTGATAAGGGAACAACAGCTGCCTGCATGCAAATTGGTAAGTACAGTGCACAGATATGTCAAGACTATAAAAATCACATTTAAAAAAAAATCCTTGGTCTCAAGATCAGATAAGTTTTATTTTCTCTGGCCTTTTTGGTAATCCCCTCACACTAAGCATACCCGCTACCTCAGAGAGTGAAGCTTTCAAGAACAGTCAAAATTGTTTCCTTAAGCCAAAAAGATATGAACCGGGGCTGTTCATATTAGGCCTTGACCACTTTGCAGGCCACTTTGCCCTCCAGCGCCCCTAGTGGTGAACGTACATTCCCACCAGAGCAGTGCTTTTCACTTCAACTTCCAAGTGCCTCAAGTGGTCCTAGCAGCAGGACCTGTTCAGTCAGCCAGGCTGTCAGTCTGCGAGACCGTGAGCGAGTGCACTAGAGAGTTAGGTGCTCTAACGTTCACAGGGGTGTCTCCCCCAAGCCTCAGCCAAAAATCACAACCTGTTTGCTCATTTTTATAGTAATTGCTTTAACAGGCCTGCCACGCTATCTCTTCATCCTCTAATAAAATCAGGCATAAAAACCAGAATGCTCCTCTTCAGCTGTAGCTCCCACTGTTTTCATTGCTGCCGTGCCAGTTTTGAATGTTACCCAATTTATTTCCCAGGAGCCCTAGCAAATAAAAACACAGATCTGCAATTATTTTTCTAGAGCAAGATTTACAGTATTGTTTCATTGCATTATTAGGGCGGGCGGCGTAGTTGGCTGCCAAGCACTGAGAGCATTTTTTTTCATGACCTTATTAAGTTCTACATCGGCCATAGTCAGGTGCTAAAAACAGTCGGTCGACACCTCGAGACTGCATAAGGAAAGCTATCGGAAATGGGAGATGTCAGTCTTCTGCAGGGTAATGTCCACCGCATGGGGTAAAGCAAGCTGTTAAGGAGGAACATAAGTGTCACTGATGGGAGTTTCAAATCAACCATTTAAGCCAAGCTGGCTTAGAGGGAAATCACTCGAGTCTCTACTCCTGTTGGCAATAGCAAGCTCCGTGATTTGTGTTGACGTTCAAAAATGGAAAGGAAAAAAAATCAGTCCAGCTGCAGGGGAAAGAACAAAAAAATGTTTATAAACTGCACACGAAATGTTATAAACACTAAACTATACACATGGGGTTATAGTTAATAACTGCTTTTTATTAATTATTCACCAACTTTAAAAAAAGGACCTCTCTTGCATTTAATTGCTTGCGAGTGGCTAGTATCCTATGGGACTGGGAAGCTATCAATATAAATTTTGCTTCAAAATAAATTAAACGGGAAAGAGAATATTATAATATGCATCCTATCGTATTCTGTGTTTAAAGATTCATATTATTTAAGTTGCAGTAGCAGCATCTGCTGAATCACGGAAGCTGTAAGCCCTAGTAGCAGCCCTGTATCTCGGAGTATTCATAATAATAGTCAGAACTGATATTATTAATGGTAATTAAAGGAAATTATGCAAAATTGACATCATGTGTATTAAATAGCTCATAGTGTACTTGTGTCTGTGTGCAATGTATTTGCAGTATACCTAATGGTTAAAAGGCAGGGTATAATTGTACATCCTGGATTACTAAGGGGTTATCGGTTCTGTCTGTAGGAATTCTCTAATGTACATGGGCGGACCAATCATGGGTGTTTTATGGCTGTATTCGTTTTCTGTTGAACCCATTTCTCAGATATGGAAAGACTGTGTCAGCATGGACGCAGAAGGTATCGAACAAAAGTACTTGCGACATTTTCTGCTGGACACCAGCCAAACACATGCAGGCTCACACACACACCCACACTCACACACACACACACCCACACTCACACACACACACACACACACACCCACACTCACACACACACACACACACACTCACACACACACACACACACAAACACACACACACACACACACACACACACACACACATCCCAGGAACAAAGAATACCAATGGACAGGCACTTTATCAAGAGAGAGGAGGAGGACAAAAAGGAGATTAAAATTACAGGGCAGACCCTCCACCTTCCACCACACACGGACTGATAATCCCACAACAAAAGCCGCCGCAACAAAATGGGCTCGTTACCCTCAACCCCCTCCTGCTCCGGCTAATTGTGGACACTCACAAATCAATTTCCAACCGCCAAACTGACAGGGCGTAGCTGTTTAAACAAATCGATGCTGCCTCGTGCTGTTGTTTGGTGGTCTTCCTCCTGAATCGCCATCGACAAGACCCGAAGCCCGCGTTCTGAAAACAGTCCATCCACCGTTCCACCACTAGCATTCCCCGTAACAATCTGCATGTTATATTGGCAGTGCTAAGCAACTGGCGATATCCATGATCTATCAGCCAATCACAGACCTTGGAGCCTTATTAATAATACGTTGAGCTGCGATTCGTGAAAGTAAGCAACTCTACATCATAGCCTGTGAACAGCGAGGGCTACACTTAACCAACATGGTAGCGTACAGAGGGTATAAAGCCAGATAGGCTGACGTAGGCAGGCAAGTAAATAAATGCTGGACCAGACCCATTTCAGGTCTATCGTTACACAAACGTTCCGCAATTTTACTCCCATCTTTTGTCTGTCTCCTGCTCTGATTTCATGGCGTTTTGGCAATTCCATTAATTTTCCAGGGGGCGGGGGGTTAAGCTTGCGCCACTCTGGCCCTGTCCGTTGCCGAGTGACTCTGGAACTACCCGGCGGTTAATGCGGGGCTTTACGGTTGGTGAACTCGGTACACTTGGGGGGGGGCGGGGGGGGGGGGGGGGGGACGGCTCCCGCTCACACTTATCGCCGCCTCGCAGCGAATGGCCAGGATCCGTGCCATTAGCCAAGCAATCAAAGCCCCGACAGGCCCGGCTCTCAGCTCGTAGCTCGCTCGGGTGTGTGTGTGTGCGGCAGAGTTCCGGAATACGGGCCTTAAGGGGGTCAAGGGGGGCCCCTGTTCAAACGTGGGCCGGAACTAGAGCGGCTCGTAAGCAGTGTCCTTTGTTCTACATTATATCCGTGTAGCAGCTAGCCGCGGAAAATGGCCCGATGCCCGACTATTTGCCGTGGTACCAGAAAAAAAAAGAAGAGAAAATAAATAGACGACACACCCGCACACATTCTGTGTGGAATAGCCGCTTTGCTTTTTAAAGCTAGTGACAATTCACTTCAAATTAGGAGACGGTGTATTAGTAAGTTATCAAATTGGGCTAATTGTCTTCATGCTATTTATTCTGGAAAGTCTGCACTATGAGCGAGCTTGAACAATGTGAACAATTTAGATTACTATTCAGACTAATAATGAAAAACATTTGTGCACGGCATATTATTATGAATGCAAAGTCCCAAGGACTCAATTCTAAAACAGTCACCTCTGCTCGCTTATTTCCAATGGCCACTCCAGTGTGGAGAGCATAGAAAAGCTTCCAGCAAGCTAGAAAATGGTTATTTCAATTAGCATATGATCATAAAAGCAAAAAATTCTAACTGCTTTCCCATCCATAAAAAAAAGAAAAAAAAAAAAAAGAAATAGGACTATATGAGGGGGAAAAAATGATAATACAATTTAGGTCTCCTGCTGCATTAACTCTTCCCCGGTTTCCATGGCAACCCGCTCCTGGCCCAGACACTGTGATGGGTGGGGGGGTTGGGGGGGGGGGCCTCCAAGGACATGCTGGTTGCGAGAGCTCAAGCAGTGCACAAAGCCAGGGCCAATGAGCTTCAGGAGCTCCCAGCATTCCGGGGGTTAAGACCGTTAGTCGCGCCTCAGCATGTAGATGAGACCCTGTCTGGCTTACCCCCCCCCCCCCACCCCCCCCCCCCCCACCCCCCCAAAAAAGATGGTCAAAAGCAGAGCTAAATGAACAAAACAAGGCATTAGTACGGGCAAGGGGGGGGGGGGGGGGGGGCATGAAGAGTCTCAGTAACCAAAAAACATAAATCAATTATTTTTTGGAATGAGCCAATCAGCACCGCACAGGACAAGTGTGTGATCACTATTGTCCATCGTAAATGGTGAATGTTTTAGGATGTGACATTGTGATCTGAATCAACCACAGCCCCTGAACTTGATTTTCCAGCATACTAAAAAGACATTGTAAAACACCGGCAAACAAATAAATCATCCGCATGGCATAGTTTTTCTGAGCTCCACAAACAATTCTGAGAACAGAAAAACAACACGAGCCCTCGTCGAGAAATTTCATAGTGAGTATCATTTGAGAATCAAACAAGCTTTCAGTGCCCTATCATGCCAATAATATTCTAATCCCGTTTAATCATCTACTGCTCATAATAACCACCAAACAAATTACTTAGATTCAATAAACTGTTCACGGCTGTACATCTCTAGAGGTACAATTGGTTTATTTTATGGAAGGTAGAACAATCTATTCATGTAGGCTAAATCCAGTGAATACAGTTAAGACACTCGGGATAATAATAATAATAATAATAATAATAATAATAATATCAGTGGCAGTTCAGTAATTATTGCCATGGTTGCAAGCACTGTGGTATTGTGACAGTGCTCTTATGCGTTAATAGTATATTCATCAATGTCAATATGTAGCCTATCCTTATCAGAAAATCATGTCAGCATAGCAAACTTGTTTAATCTGTTGTTTTTGCGATTAGCCTTTATGCTTTGGCACTCCGAACAGAAAAGTAGGCTAATTATAGCCAGGACTCCCCTCCCGTGCCGTATAAGCCCCCGGCACCGACCGTGGGAGAGGCTGAGACTCACAAGCCCTCAGTGAGCCAAGGACGCCGGTTAAAGTTCAGTCGCCAGATAGTCCGTCTTGCGCGGAGATAATGAGGAAATACAGCCCGGTTCCGGCCGTCCCACCCGAGGAAGCAGCCAATCGGATGCTCTCCACGCATCGAGAAAGAAAGATGGCAGGGCCTCGTTGCCTGTTGAACCCGCGTTTGGCACTGTGTAATGAACTGCAGGCAGGAGCCCAGAAGGAGGCTCGCCGGAGAGGAAATTTACGAGGCAACTAAACATAGTTCAGTCACTAAGGACGGCGACCGCCATGTCTTAAAACTGACATCACCACGCACGCCATCGCAGGGTTACAGCGTGGCGCGCTTATCGCTTTGGACGTTCTGTGTCGTTTAATGTTTAACACTTTCCACAGCACCGTCTGTCTGCCATTGCAGTAATGTCATATTATGACTGAGTTTTTTTTTTCTTTTTTTGCAGCAGCAGCAATTCATGACCAGTATCATTTTATGGAATCATGACTTCAACCAACTGAATCCTTGTACGGGGACCAAGGGGCAAATAAGCAGAAGAGCAGGGCGTAGAGACTGTTTCTGTCAGACTTTGATAAAAAAAAATGCATCTTTATCCCATTTTGCAGCCCAACCATCCTCAACCCCCTCCCTCTACCTATCTGTTCATTTTAATTTTTTTTTATTTTTTATTTATTGCATGATCCCTTGGATGTTTGTCGAATGAAAACAAGTCACTTATAGCAAGTGGAGCCACAACGTTAACATCACATTGAGCAGCTGCACATCTACCTGGGGGGGAGAACTGAGTCAACCATGGGGGGGGGGGGGAAATAGAGGGGGAGGGGGGAGGAGATCGAGAGAATGTATCCAACAGACCAGATGCTGAGCCACCTGGATCGCGACCCCGTCGAACGCAAGGGGTCACGGCCGGCGCAGTCAAGCGTGCTGGCAGAGGCACGGACGCAGGGAGAAAGGAAACGCAGCCAGAACACGTCAGCGTCCCCGAGCCCTTCCGCGGTCTGACGGGAGACCGTCCGCCCTCCGGGGGGAACCCGTTCGGGAGATAACGGAAGACAACGTTAAGCAAGTAAATGAGCATGGCGCTACGTCTTCTGCGATCTTCCGTGATAGCACCGCGAACGAAATGTATTTCCCTCCTGGCTATAATATAAATTATACAATTATCTGATTATGGACTTAATTATGCTTATTAAGTGCATGCTTGTTTGTGGCTGCTGTACTAATCGACTCACCACTTGAAGAGCTGTTGTTCCTCTAGAATACCTTTACTACAGATTAACTATATACACATGCACGCACGCATGCACACACACACACACAATCAAATGACTGATACCACACACATACACACACACACACACACACACACACATACTCAAAAGATACCCTACCTAATTTTCACACAGCCATCCTCCTCACTACTAAACCCAAAGCTGTACCCCTGCTAAACTCAAACAGGAAACTGTGCTAAAGGGAGTTGAACCAGGAAGTGGGTGAACTGGGACTCACATTTACTAAGAGGCTCATGCAGTGGCCCAAGGGCAGGGGAGGCGTGAGCGAGGGTCTCTCTCTCCCTCCCCATCCCGTTCCCAGCATCTCAGCCGCGTGTCAGTCAGTAAACAGACGCTTCTGTTTCGGGACCCTGAACCTTGACTTATCTGACTTGATCTAACCCAGGGTGTATTTCACTCAAGCCTTCCATATCCATCCATACTCGAAAACAAATAACTACTGAAGACACAAGGGGCTCTTCACAACCACACCACAGCACTGCCACATAATAGTCGTGACATAAAAGGTACTACCATGTGATCGTTATATATTGCTTAAGTGACTCCCTCTACAACGCCTAAAATGATAAGAAAGACAGTTCCTCTTCCCCATTTCCCAACATGAAGTCGTTGCATTAAAAAAAAAAAAAAAAAACAATTGCCACAGAACAACATCTCATTGAGAAGAACCCAGAGAGAAAAAAATATCCTACGGTATAAAAAGCTCACCTACTGGCATGCTTCTTCTTCTACTCTTTGTGGGGGAATAATTACATCACTCTGTACCGTTCAAAAACCGCTGGGGCTGATGGCTCTCAAGTCCCACTGCATTCATTTTAAACGCACATCATGCATCACCTGAGCACGGCCGAGAACCTCACGCCCTTTTAATCAACGCTTTTTTCTCTCTCTCCCTCTCTCTCCCTCTCTCTCTCTCTCTCTAACTCTCTCTCCCTCTCACTCTCTCTCTCACTCTCTCTCTTCCCTCTTTCTCTCTCTCTCACTCTCCCTCTCTCTCTCCCCCTCTCTCTCTCTCACTCTCCCTCTCTCTCTTTCTCTCTCCCTCTCTCTCTCTCTCTCACTCTCTCTCTCTCTCTCTCTCTCCAGCGGCTGCTGAGTATCTGAGTGGGGGGATCTGCTACTTGAATCCATCACTCTTGTCAGCCCCGGCCCGAGTTGGTTCACATCTGCTTGTTAAACGAGGCTCTTTGATTCCATTTGCGGAGCGCGGAGCAGAATAAACTTTCCCTTTTACCTCATTATGCGATCTGACCACTTGAGCATTGTAAATTCTGGAGAATTAATTGGAAGAAAAGGCCGGGTTTTACGAGTCCTCGCAGATCGGGGACGCTCTCTGAGCGTAACTCGTGACATTGTTACTCCTTTTGTTCCGCACTAAGAGACATTTTACCGCCATTGTTTGTATTTTTCTATTATTCTGCTTTTGGCCTCAGATTCATAACAGTGTAGGCAAAATTAATCATAAAATTACACTGATGAAAGGCCATTTGACAAATTGAAAGAGTAAGACGTTGGAGAAGTGCAATGAATTTGTTCAGACATTGTTATATAAAATGTCAATTACCAGATTTTTGTTTTAACATGTTTTTTTTTTTTTGTTGTAGTGCACGCTGGCTATATTAATACTGGAGCTATATTATAATTAATATGGCACATCTTGGAGACATGCCAAGCAGAAGTAGGATGTTTATATCTAAGGTGGATTTAATCGCAGCCTGCATTATCTGCCGAGCTTGCTAGCTTTGCCGCTGGACTGCTTCAGCTAAGGCTAAACAAATAAATGAGAAAATAAACAGTGGCCCCCTTGTTGACCTAAATGGCGAGAACGTTCTCCTCAGTGTTACAGCGAAAAAGTCTGAGACCACACCCTTCAGTCGGCTTTAAGCAGTAACTCCACTGAGTTCAATCACCGTTCAACACAAAGTGGTAAACACCGCAGCTGAAGAGGAAGTTGTTCTATCGCTTAAACATCCCAAACAAGAGCTTGTCATTACTAGGCAATGTGCACAGACTTTGTTCCTTTCTGTGGGGCACGGCCAGGAGTCGGTCGGTGTAATTAAGGGATGCATGGCAGGGGAGCGCCCGTGTTATGGAAACAGGAGGGACGGGCACTGGGCCGCCTACTCCACCTCTGTAATTTGATAAGCCCCTTACATACCTTTTGTTTTCCTCTTATACCGGTAAGCACGGCAGTGTGTTCACGCCGACGGGCTGCAGGACAGGGTAATCACTTCCAAGAACTACTGCTATTATGGGCTATAACGGGTCACGGCTTCCAGCGGAGCGCTATGCTATAATGAAAGTTTCGTCGATTCCTTTTATTGAAAAATAGGGCTAACATGTAGATTCAGCACACTGCGTCACAAGCAGGCAGGCAATTATCACACAGGATCATCGACGTATGACTGAGTGGTTTTTAAACAGAGCGACGCAGAACAGAGAAACAGAAAACAGGAACTGCAGTTTCCACTTCCTACTATAGAACTGACTGTTGTTGTTTTTTTTAGTTTTTTTTAAAGCCTGTTCTATGTGACCGTGCATGAGGACATTTAAGGATATCATAACGTGCTCAGATTATATCAGAGGCAGCCCAATTCAGCCAAAGGCGCTGGCACTCAGTCGTTTCTCTGCGGCGTGACTGATAGACGCGCGTGCAGATTTTGGTGGCGAGGACCCCCGCGGGCCCTGCCGCAATTGGAATCGTTAAACGCGGCGGATGTCCTTGATGTGTTCATCAAGGCGGGGCCGCCCCGCACCCCCCTCCAGCAGGCGGGAACCTCGCCGGCGCGGTGTTAGCATCGCGGGGGCTACGTTAGTTAGCAATGCGGCGCGCACGCCCGGCGAGGGAGGGATGTCTCACAGCTGCCGACAGCATGTTGTGAGAAGAAAAGGGGTGGGGGGGTTGTGGGGGGGCTGTGGGGGGGCAGAGGGGGGGGCTTTGTAACCAGCGGTGCTCCCGGCTTGGGATGACAGAATTTGCATGGGCTGGGTATCGTTGCCCCCCCCCCCCCCCCCCCCCCCCCCCCCCCCCACCCACGGGGGCGACCGGGTCTGTTCCGCGGGGAGAGGACAGCACAGGCATGAGCCGTCTCCACGGGGCTGTCAAGACAAGCCACTGTTGGACCTCAGCAGCACATCCTAGGGCTTCTCCTGTATCTGGCTCTGGAGAGCAATTTAAACGCTGAATATTTAATGCGATGCTCGCTCTGAAAGTTGCCACTCGTTGCAGCTAGATGAGCACCTTGGGGGGGGGGGGGGGGTGGACTTGCTTTGTGGTAAGAATGGATGTCAGCCGCACGATACCCACACCACAAACAGGGGCAAAGACGTGGGATTAATTAAACAGACTGGATATTAAAGTGATGACTTAATGTAATGGAGGACACACAGCCAAGAGAGTACACTGTCTGCAAGTGAACAATGACACACATCCAGGCCAGGAAGATGCATATGCTTCATTCATCAATGAATTCTGTTACTGCTCTATAAGACTCTATTGTCTTCATGGTGCAGTCAGATCAAAATTTTGTACAATACGTTCATTCATTCATTCAGTCAAACTTTATTTAGTACTCAGAGACACATTGAGGGATCAGTGACCTCTTTTTCAAGAGTGCTGAGTTTACAGACAAAACACAATAAGCATATACTATTTACAGAACACAAAAATAAAACAAAAAATAAGAAAGGTAATGCAACATTAATTAACATTAATGAAAACATTTTTTATCAGAGTCCTGAAAAGACCAATAGGTATCAAAGCATTGAGTTTCAGGGGACTGTTGCAGTTAATTCTAAAGTGTGTGGAGCACAATATCTAAAGGCAGATTTCCCCAATTCTGTATGAATTGCAGAATTACTGAACACTTGACCTCATATTTCCTCCCCCCAGTCTCAGCAGCCTGTCTCTCACCCCCCCCCTCCCCCCTCCCCCATAGGGCCTGTGTCTCAGCTGCAGTACAGCAGGACTGGAAAGTACGTGCAGAAGAAGAAGTCCGTGCTGTTTGCACGCGCCGCTGTGGAGGCTCAAAGTGCACGCAGCGTAACTGCACCGAGACCTTTTCCCCGCCGCCCTGGTTAACCACAGCAGCTGCAGCGGAGGGGATGGTGAAAACGTGACTTTGTCCGGCGTCACAACAAACACGTACTTCCACCCATTTTTGGCCACTTCCGAGTATCGGGTCACAAACAGAACTGAGCGGAGAGATTGGCCTCAGCCTGGGCTGGAGGGTGATTGCAGATTATGCTAATTCGACTAAAAAAACCCTGGCTATAGTGAGGTATTAATGTCATTTAGCTTTCCTCTGTGTCCATGGCACGAGGACCGAATGGATTATTTTAGGTCAATATGAGAAAGCTATTAGTCAGGCAAGCAGAGAACTGCAGCAGTATTTAAATCTCTCTCTCGCTCTCTCTCTCTCTTTCTATCAAGCATTCACACACACACAAACACACACACACACACACACACAAACACGCAAACACACACACACGCAAACACAACAAACACACACACAAACACACACACGCGCGCTCAGATGAGCGTGCTTGACGTCCCTCATAAAGTGTGTCAGTGTTCGCGCCGCACAAAGAGCCTCAGTCACTTCACCCCCCCACTCCAGGCCACGGACAGCGAGCGTAAGCAGGTACTTGGCGAAGACTTACGCGGCGCGAGGGCTAGCGTTTCTGGCCGGACGCTAACGCACGAAGAACAATCCCTCTCACACACACCGGGCCACGTCGGAAAGCGGAAAACCCTCCAGCGCGCGCGCTGTCCAAGGCCTTTCAACGACACAGCGGTGCCGCTAAATCTGCTAAGTCCTCCCGCCTCCACATCGACCGCTCCGGAAACACATAACCCCTGAACACACGGCCATCCATTCCGGGTCATACCCGCTGTCACTTCAACAGCAAGTCAACTACAAATCGACCGAGTAACTGATTAATCGACTGACTGATCGATTGTTTGATTGATTGATTTGAGCGTATTAGCGGCTAGGCTGAGAAACTGATTATGCAAAGATCCGGGCTGCCTGTTCCGAAACATGGAAATGTTGCCCCTGATCGCAATCGTCAGACGGTTTCTTCCGTTGGAGAGTAGACGTTTGCTGTCG
Organism: Anguilla anguilla; assembly: GCF_013347855.1. Taxonomy (NCBI): domain Eukaryota; kingdom Metazoa; phylum Chordata; class Actinopteri; order Anguilliformes; family Anguillidae; genus Anguilla; species Anguilla anguilla. The sequence continues at coordinate 63,798,738 of NC_049203.1, read as the reverse complement.
CTCTGTCCCAGAGCCCTACGTCCTGGCTTCCTGTCTGTCCCTGGTGGCATCCGACCTGCCGCTCACCGTCCTCTGACACCACTTCCTGCGCCGATCCGATACTAACTGTGTTTATATACACCGCATACGTCCACATTCATTCCATACAAATACCCAGGGCAAGAATGCATGGTTGAAGCCAATTGATTTTCCAATAAAATCACCATTATCAAAATAATAAAATGGAATTTATGGTCCCTCCCCATTATTTCGCAGCAAAACAGCAGCCAATGGTTAATTACACACAGTTGGGTTTGATATATTCTAGCAAGAGGCACCTTCGGTTTTCTTCTGTTGAGGGTGTTTTCTGTGTGTAATTATATGGAGTAATGGGTACATAACCCTGCTGTAAAGGAGATTGCTTTGCCTCGTGAGCGAGACAGCCCAGAGAGCCGAGAATGTTTCTTTTTATTTGATGGCCATGACGGAGTATAATCGGACAGAAATCCTTTGATAGTCTGCTGACTTCAAACGGAAAAAAGCAAACATAACACAAAACAAACTGATTCTTATCGATGTTACATTTAAGGCCCTGCACGTCTGAAATAAACGTTATTGCTGAACTGTTCTGTAGTTCTCGGTTATCGCTTGCACGTTAATTCCATCAGCCATTGCAGTTGTCTATAACAATTGTTATTGAAACAAAGAGGGATTTTGAGAGATGCAGATAATAAATCCTAACGAAAAAGCTCTGTCATTAATGTACACACTGCACTGCGTGGACATATGGCCTTCGTCTGATCTTCAAAGTAACTTATCTTTGGATACCCAGGAAACAAAAGGCATATGTTAGCGGTCAGACAGTAAAGCGCAGTTTATTTTCCGTGTTTGTGAAATACCCCAGGCTTACAGTAAGCAGACTATGGAGGCACACAGCCCTGTGAATGGTGCCCCCGCTGGCTGGGATGCAGCACTGCACCTGGCGGGGTGCTGAATGGGCGGTGAGGCGCTCGTCAGAGAGAAACGGGGCGGTACCGGTTCCGGTAGCGGAGAGGCGTCAGCGCATGACTCCCAGGCTGCTGCAGCTTGCCCTCCCCCACCCTCCCTCAGCCCACCCCAGCAACCCCCCCCTCCCCCCCCCCCCCCCCCCCCCCCCCCCCACACACACACGCCTGCCAGCGCTCCGTTATCTGCGCCGCCCGCGATCGGCTCTCTCGCCACCGCCTAGCGCTCCCGCGCCCCGCACACCGAGCGGGCGTCCTGCAGAGCGCTGATACCATTCAGGTGCCGTCGGGGGAGACGCCGCGGAGGAGCGCCGTGAAAAACGCTCTCATGCAGAACCTGGGATCAAAGGGAGCCGTGAAACCCGCCCGCCACACCAGCCCCCCTCCAGCCCCCCAGCAGCCCCCCAGCAGCACCCCACCAGCCCCCCTCCAGCCCCCCTCCAGCCCCGCTTCAGCACCTCACCAGCCCTCCTCCAGCCCCCCCTCCAGCCCCCCACCAGCACCTCCAGCACCCCCTCCAGCCCCTCACCAGCACCCCCTCCAGCCCCCCACCAGCACCTCCAGCACCCCCTCCAGCCCCTCACCAGCACCCCCTCCAGCCCCCCACCAGCACCTCCAGCACCCCCTCCAGCCCCCCACCAGCCCCTCACCAGCCCTCCTCCAGCCCCTCACCAGCACCCCCTCCAGCCCCTCACCAGCACCCCACCAGCACCCCCACCAGTACCTCCAGCCCCTCACCAGCCCCCCTCCAGCCCCTCACCAGCCCCCCACCAGCCCTCCTCCAGCCCCCCTCCAGCCCCCCACCAGCCCTCCTCCAGCCCCTCACCAACCACCCTCCAGCCCCCCACCAGCACCCCACCAGCCCCTCACCAGCCCCCCACCAGCCCTCCTCCAGCCCCCCACCAGCCCTCCTCCAGCCGCTCACCAGCCCCCCACCAGCACCCCCTCCAGCCCCCCACCAGCCCCCCCTCCAACCCCCCCACCAGCCCCTCACCAGCCCTCCTCCAGCCCCTCACCAGCACCCCCTCCAGCCCCTCACCAGCACCCCACCAGCACCCCCACCAGCACCTCCAGCCCCCCACCAGCCCCCCTCCAGCCCCCCAGCAGCCCCCCACCAGCCCTCCTACAGCCCCCGACCAGCCCCCCACCAGCCTCCCCACCAGCCCCTCACCAGCACCCCCTCCAGCCCCTCACCAGCACCCCACCAGCACCCCCACCAGCACCTCCAGCCCCTCACCAGCCCCGCTTCAGCACCTCACCAGCCCTCCTCCAGCCCCCCCCTCCAGCCCCCCACCAGCACCTCCAGCACCCCCTCCAGCCCCTCACCAGCACCCCCTCCAGCCCCCCACCAGCACCTCCAGCACCTCCTCCAGCCCCTCACCAGCACCCCCTCCAGCCCCCCACCAGCCCCTCACCAGCCCTCCTCCAGCCCCTCACCAGCACCCCCTCCAGCCCCTCACCAGCACCCCACCAGCACCCCCACCAGTACCTCCAGCCCCTCACCAGCCCCCCTCCAGCCCCTCACCAGCACCCCACCAGCACCCCCACCAGCACCTCCAGCCCCTCACCAGCACCCCCACCAGCCCCCCTCCAACCACCCACCAGCCCCCCTCCACCCAGCGCAGCCAGAATCCCGCTGACGCTCCGATTCAGCCGCTGAAAGTCACAGCATTCCCGGAAATGGGCCCCCGCGACACTGACACCACAGGCTGGAGAGTCCGGTACAACATTACATGCCCATTAAACGGAAGCCAGGCGTGGACACTTATTTAGATCAATTGATTTCTATCTGAAATAAAAGCTCTTTCTGTTGGAAGACTGTGGGCACACCTTTTTTGTCTCTCAGTATCTCTAAGTATCCTGTGAATATTGCGACCTGATTGGTTCCAGGTCTGGGCAGAATTCTCATTTTAGCTGGGTACTGAGCAAGCAGCACCCTACTCCATTATCCTGACTGCCTGTAGGTTTGCTGAACATCATAACATGCAAGCTGTACACAGGTAAGCTATCAACCTCAAGGTTAGCCTATCTCGGTAACACACGGAGTACACATTTGTTTGTGATGGCACAAGGCAGCTTTTCACCCAGCAGGCTAAAAATATAAAAAGAGAAAAGTGCTCATTATTTAGAGGTGGTTCTGTAACACGAAACCTGAAATACACATACTGAAAACATATCTTCCAATAAACTAAATATTAAAATTAAATTTATTCCACCTTTAATATTGATATATTTATATATTTAATAAAAAAAAGTATTAATTAAGAATAATAGTACATGAAATTTAAACAGCTATGAAAAACCAGTCAGTCAATCTGAGACTTCCCATCCGCAGCACCCATGCATTTCAACCGTGATTAATCACTGCATGCCCATCACGCGTTCGGAACGCACGGAGAGTCCCGCTATTCAAAGAGGGCCCTGGCCGGCACGCAGCGAATGAGATTTATCTGCCGGCGGCGTTCCCTTCATTGAGACCCCCCCCTCCGTGGAATCTGCGTGGGATTAAAGCGTCTAATCAGGCCCGAGGTCCCGCTGCGAGACCAACGCGTTCACGGGACGATTCATCAGGAAACTCTCAGGGCTATGCAGCACGGCCGCCGCCGCCGCCGCCCCCGCCCCCGCCCCTCGCCACACGCCCTCGCCGCCGCGGAGGCGGGGGGGGGGCGGGATGGGGGAAACGAGGCCCGGGCATTCCCCCCCCCCCCCCCGTCCCCATCGATTTCCCGGTTTGCCGAGTTTCCTGGGCGGCGGTCGGCGGCTGGCAGTGTTTAATGAGGCCTTAATGAAAGCGAGCCACGCTGATTGGGAGAGCGGGGCCCGGGCCCTCGGCCAATCGATGCGCAGCGCCGGTGTCAGAGCGCGTTCCGCGTTCCCCCGGTCCCCGTGACGTTAAGGGTTTCGTGCAACCCCTCCAGATGCATCGCAGCAATTCGTCACAGGTTTTTAAAATGCATTGAGTCAAACAGTGTGAGTGATGCTGATGCTAAAGAGAAGTCAATCTGATTTGTGTGCGCAGTACAGGTGATTTACAATTTTGTGCATCGTTACATTAACGTGTAATAATATTTTCTTTTCTGCTCAAGTAACGAAAAACATCTGAGTATTTATGAGATATCTATAAATGTCAGATTAAATTAAAAAAGGACAAAATACTGGTTACAAGTTTTTTTTTTTTTGTTTAGCTTAATGCTACCTGTGCCCTTGACCCCACCTAATCAGGATGTAACAAAAAGAGAAGATCATTAATCTTCTACTTGGGCTGTCCACTGACACCATGTTTGAGGACACGGCTCGACTGGTATTTCTCAAGGACAGCGTGCAGTTGAGGGGAGGGGGAAAATCCATTGAGGAAGCACTCCTGCAGAGGTGACCCAGCAACAACGTTCAGTTTCAGATGAGCTCTGCGAGGAGAGGCCCGCATCAGCGCTGCATGTGTCACACACCTGCACACGTGCAGGCGCATGCACAGGCGTACGCACGCATGCATACATGCACACACACACGCACACACACATGCATGCACACACGTATGCATGCACGCATACATGCATGGACGTATGCACGCATGCATACACACACACACGTATACGCTTGCACGCACGCATGCATATTTGTATGCACAAATGCATACATGCACACATATACGAACACACACAAGCATGCGTACCAGCACACACACACATATGCACACATGCATACACGTACACATGCACTCTCACATGCACATGCACAAACACTCACAAACACATGTAAATGCACACGCACACATGCATATGGACGCACACACACACACCCAGGGTGTGTGGGAGCTGCTGGGAAGCCTTGTAGCTTTTTCTCCTGACCATGGCTTTAAGATAAACTCGCTAAACTCCTCTCAGATTGACCTCAGCGTGCTCCGATCCACAGCTCCCCCTCGTCGTGAACATGAGAGGCGTTATATAATCAGGTGCCTAAAGCATGCAGAGATGTCCAGCGGTCAGCCTGCCCATAACCCCCCAGTCCCCAAAGCCGTTACCCACAAGCCCCTTGAAAATACCATCAAAAACTCAGAAGACTTCCAGGGGAGGTGCTACCGTGTCTTTGCTGTTTCAGTTTAATTAAAATAATCTGACATTAGTTGCATCAGCAAACAAGAGAGGTCACTGCACTGCAGGTTTTTTCCCAGTGTTCATAATCTATGCAGCACAGCACGACAGACATGCAAAACATAACTCTCCCTGCAAAAAGAAAAAATACATAAATGCTGAAAACCTTAGATCAACTCAAGGTTACTGGTGTGATTTCTAGACTACCTCTTTTTCCTTTTCTGTGAGGTAAATGGACCTCTGTCTCTTTAGAATAAAAATTGAAAAATGGAGCTGCAGGTTAATAAGAATTATGCATCGTACGCTTACTTTTTTGTTGGGTCACTTTCAAACGGCTGTGAGGGGATGGGAATTATGAGATACGTTATTAAGAACATTTCCTCCCTTCTCCGCTCAGCCAAACTCCTTTTGATAACAAATGAATTAATGGAGCTTTAAAGGACAGCACAAGTAGATCAGCAAGACAGAGAGAGGAGAGCGAGAGAGAGAGAGAGAGAGAGGGAGAAAGAGAGAGAGAGAGAGAGAGAGAGGGAGAGAGAGAGAGCGAGAGAGAGAGAGAGAGAGAGAGAGAGCGAGAGAGAGTGCAGGGCATGAGGAGAAGGTGGCAGATTACGACTTAATGGCTGCAGAATAATGGTAATTTCTCTATTCTCTCCACTCGCTTGGACTGCGCTAATGGCTTCATTAACATCCGCACTCTCTGGCGGGCAATAGAGGACAATGTCACATCCATCTTAGTCACATCACAATAAAACCCGGTTAAATACAATTCCGCTCTCCGCCATGCGCGGGAGGAAGGCCAGACGGGGTGGGGGGGCGGGGGGGAGGGGGGGGAGCAGCAGAAATCAATAGCAGAAATATCAATGTGAGAAACGACTCGAACGCACAGCACTTTTACCATTCAGCGGCGCTGGCAAAAAAAAAAAATCACAAAATTGATCTCTAACAAGAATGCTGTTCACACTTAGCGTGATAACTACATCCCTTCAGACCGGCAGGACAGGCGTGCTGCGAGAAGAGAAACAGGCAATAAATCACTACAGCTCGCCACCGTCACTTCACCTTCCGCCCGATAAGGTTTCCGTCCGCGGTCCGGACCGTTTTTGCCACCCGCCCAGCGGCCCCGTCTCCCCCCGTCTGAACGGCCTTTAGCCGCGAAGGTCCCCGCGGCACTTTTCGAAAACTAAAAGACGTTATTTATTTATTTTATTTTAATTTCTACCCGCGTCTCGGAGTGGGGACGGCGAGCAATCCCTCCAGAATGGCAAAGTGCTGCGCGGGGGCCTCTGTGAGCGCTCGCCGGGGGGAATGAAAAAAGCGCTAATGTACTTCTCATGCCGTTAATGCGCCGCGCGGAGTTGGCGGGAGTGAATAGCGGCGAAAAAAGCGAAGGAAAGCGGCGGAAATAAAGCTCTGGAAAAAAGGTGTTTAAATTATCGCCCTCGCCTCGCCTTTTTATTTCAAAAAAGCACGTCCTCAGCTAAAAAAGAGACATACTGCAGGCCCGGAGCACAAGAATGGGGTGAAGTACTTATTTCATGGACTCCAGAACGGAGGACGGCACAACTGCTCAGTCGAACGGAGTGGTTCTTTAAAGGTCAGATCAAATGACAGCTATTTAAATATAGCGGCCCGTCCCGCGTACGGTACAAGCACCCTGCAGCATTAGCGTTCACTACTTTCCCTTCTTACTTGCTAAAATGCTAATTTGATCATTTTTAAAAAGCCATAAATAAAAAAATGAGGTACCGACACTATGCCTGTTTTTCGATCTTATTGGGAATTTACCGTGATCCTTAACTAATAAAAACTAAAGAAATTCATTCATTCGTCAAACTACTCTGAAGCTGAAAACAACATCACCTGCCATTAAAGAACGCTCGATGAACACAGAGGTAGGGCCATTCCTGTTCGTTCTGTGCTTGGGTCTCGTGAACAATAGCTTGTGTTCCATCCCTCCCCATACAAAGAACCTTACAGAGGCCCACTGCTGTTCAACGTCCTCTTTTCACCAACTGGGTGAGCGTGTGTCTGAAATCTTGGCTGGCTCTGCCGGCACAATAGAATGCGCTGTTTGAAGAGACGAGACAGCATAATAAGCGGTTCTATGAATATCTCACGTGTACCACATAGTATTTGGAAGACTGACAGCTGTAGCACAGAGATCAGTCGTGGAGGTTAATTGCCACCGTGCAGTCACATTTCCTCCAATAGTGGGATCAAATTCAAGGGCAGGTGATAAAGTTGCTATAAGAGAATAATTATGGGAATAAGTTCACTACGCAGGTTTTTTTCTTCTTTTTTTTAGAAACTCAGTATGACATCCACGTTTATGAAAACCTCTGAAAAGCCCGTATTTATAAATAGTCGCGCCCGCACATGTAATTGACTTGTTTAAAAACCTATTGCCGTGCTACCACAGAAGAACTGACCCTCTGCACAGTTTAAATAAAACACCAAGACCTTCTCTAAAGACAGGACTTACGGGCTCTTTTCAGATACGAATCTGATCTCGCTTCATCAAAAACCACTACTTCTCGACTGCGCGCCGTAGGCTGAATCAATCAACACCAATCAGAAGTCCATAATCCCATTAATGTAAAGCAAACCTCCTACATCATTTGGGCTACGTTGTAAATTAGCTTTTTCCCCCCCACCGTCAATAGCGAAGCTACCGGCTTCTGCTCGCAGCGTGCCGTCCACAACGCGGTGTTTATTGCACTATCGCTCGTGAGCAATCCCACGCCAAAACTGGGGGAAGTACCGGCGCTTCCGTTAAATGGCAAGACACCTTATTTCCAAAAAAAAAGCGCAAAGAAATCACACCACACATTTAACGTGGGACAGATAAGAGAAGAAATGAAGCCGGTGAAATTATTACTGTTGTTAAGCTTTCAGCTGAGAGAAAGCAAAAGATGAAGGGTATTAGATCGTCTCTGTTCAGCATCTTCATTAAAGGATGCCATTTTCCAAAGAACCGCAAAGCGACAGTGTTACAAAAGCAGATGACTGCATTCAGTCTGTCAAAGCAGGATAACAATTTCAGGCCAGTTCGTCCAGCTGATGGATCCGTTTGTTGACGTGTAGCCTAAAACTTGCCTAATTGTCAAGAGCTGACGCTGAAGAGAAAAAGAGGGACCGGGCAACACTCAGCGAGACAGCTTCCTTTAAAAATGCCATGAGTCACAGTCTACTTCATGTTCTCTCTGAAGATAGTGATCCATTCTCGGATACCCTTTTTTTTTTGTTACTACACCTTAAAAGGCACAGTCATTTTGTTTTACATACAGCTCTTTATTCCTGTCATGCTAGGAGGACCCATCCTTTTATTTCTCTATTGAGCGAAAAAAAAAAACCCTGCATTCTCTGAGTGATCTTTATTAGTCAGTATAGGCCAATGTGACTATCAAACCAACCTGGAGAACCAGTCTCCTGGTGGCTGCATCACAAACTGGCTACTGCAGCCTTTTATGAACAGCACCCAGAATGGTTCTCTGAAAAAGATTGCATTTAGAAAGAAAAGAAAATAACTCTGAAAAAGAAATAAAAAAATAAAAAAATAAAAAAACCTTTGAAAAGGGCATCTAGTCTGGAATGGCCAACCACACATTTTCCCTTGGTCTTATTTTATTACTGTATTTCATACACAGCATGGATTTATTCTCAAATACTGAATTACATCTACTGTAATGTATTGAACCTTTACTGGCTGGATTTATATAATGGGAATTGGTTGTATTATACTAAATACAATAGGCAATTTACCCATGTAGTCACACTGTAGTTAAATATAAAACCTACTGCATAACTACTAAGGAAACATATAATAATAAATTACAAAAACGTAACAAAGCCTGATTAATTCAGTCTAAATATTGTACATTTTGAATTTGAGGGGTTAATGACTAGCTATGCATGTACATGACACAAACTGTAAACAAGTGAATGCAATAATTACTTCAGAATAAGGTGTTCACTGGAAATCAGTACCACAATAGTTACAATGTATTTACATAATTTAAATTGCCTACTTACTACTTAGCAGTGTCTTTATTTTCTTTTGACACAACTACTCATTATCTTACCAAGTTAAATTGGATCATCATCCAATAATACACGATCGAAAACAAGATGTCATGGGGCACTGGCATACCGTAGGTAAACCTAGACACTCCCGCCCCTGTCCCTACCATCACGCATACTCTGCCTCGGCAAACAAACAAGGGCGGATTCATTCACAAACAGTCTGACACCCACATCCAGAACGCATTACCACCTTTCACCACCTGCGCAAGGAGGGAAAAAAAACCATTAAATCCTGCATTACACGCGCTGCCAACGTGCAACTTAGCCGGTCACGTTCCCCCAACGGTACGCTTTCTGCTCTCTTCCTCACCGGAGAAGATTACGGAGGAGGCAGAAACGGAGCGAAACCTTCGCGCAGGATTAATCTTTGTCCATGACGCTGGCACACCTGGCCCCGGTGCTTTTTTTTTTTTTTTTTAGACGCCGGCAAGACGCGTTGTGTAAAGGTTGCTCTGGACCGCGGCGGAATCCGAAAAATGTCACCCGGCGATCGGCTCCCGGTGCCCGCAGTGTACTGTAAACACGCCGCGCGGAGAGCAGAGACAGACGGCCTGTTCCGCGGGGCCGATAAGATCTGTGACAGCTTAATGTCGGGTTGTTAAGATAACAAAGCAAGAGGAGCGTAATCCAGCCTCAACACTGGCAGAGCTGTCTTTGCATAATGAATACGTTGCTAATAATTCACATTCAAACGGGACCCGATAAATAGGCCCGCACAATTCTGACTGCCTTCAGCATCACGAGCACTGTTTGCTTTGACACGTGCTCCCGCTGAAAGGGACCACGGAAACAACGCCGTTGGATTGGGGCTGAGGTAACAGGCGAGGTTCCAAGCTGTAGCACACGGGCTAGCTGATGTGTATCATCACCGATAACTGGCAACAGGCTTCCAACCGTTACTTTACAGCACAACGAGATACCACACCGTATTTTCACCATGGGCGACTAAGTGACAGTTCACTGCACTCTCTAAGACGTGGTCTTCAAAGAACACGTGATCTTTTCATTGCAACATGGGTGCCATTGCTCACCAAATAGCATCTGCAAAATGAAAGAAGCAATATGCAGTTTAAGCCTCCTCAGGTGTCCGTTAAGTAAAATGCAGGTGATGCCACAACATGCCCTTTGTCATTTCCAGAGAAGACACAGCCTAATATTGCTGACACAGTTTCTTGGAGTATTGTACTTCCCTTTGTTTTTTTTTTTTGTTTTGTTTTTTTTGTTCTTATAAGCAGCGACCAATCACGAAAGGTCAATCAAAAAAAGCCTATGAAAAATTCCACCAAAAAGAGGAAAGCACACCCGACAGTTTCTGGGCTAACTCTATTGAATCATATAATTTGTTATATGCTGCTCTGAACAAAAGCAGTGACCTTTGAAGTTGCAAGCTAAATTGCTCAGTAGAATTAAGGTAAGTTATTGACTCCGAGAAACTCAAACTCAATCTAGCCAATCAGCAGAAAGTATATGACCACAGGCCTTCATGCATGCTGACTGAAATTAATTGTTCATGGATTTAATTTTTTTCTTAAGCAAATAAGCTATTATTCATCTGGAGTCATTCAATTATTTTTTTTCTCAAATGGCAATCACAGCAGTAATTACACTCTGCCCAGCTGCAATTTTATAGTCTATAACAAGAAAAAGTACAAAGCTGGTACATTTCAGCACAACATGAGAATAATAACTGGTTAACTACTGTAACTCTAAGTGAAGTGTAGCTTTCTGCTGAAACTGCCTTCGGTTAAAGTAAAAAACTGTCAAAAAGCAACGGGTCAGTACCAACATGAAATTCAATACTGATCCCACAGTTATTGAAGCAAATGGTATAAGCTATGTATAAATATAAGACATATTCAGTTAAAAGAGAAACAGTAACCATAATTAAAGTAGGCTTGAGTGAGAAATACTCACCGGCCAATAACTCAATGGAAAGGTGCAACAGTAAATGAGCACTGCATTACAAACAGAAAACTGAGATAGTTAATCACAGTGAAAACAAATGCCTTAATTCCACTAGTGATCCATCCAACACCCATTTACTGAAAAGTAGGACACTGAGTGACTTAACCTTCCAAGTCTAATAAAACAAATCTCCATAAGCTTAGGCACAGCAAAACAGACAAAGCCATTATAAGACAGTAAGCAGTATAATCAAAATGAAGTAGGCTCTCTCTCCCCCCCGAAAAACAGCTCAAGAATCAGCTCACCATCTTCGTTTTGCGTTTGAGAAGAATTACAGACATAAGGAAACGTTCCCATCGCATAGACAATGGATTAGCTTTTACATTCTTGGGAAAAGGCTCCGGTAAACACCCCTCATTCCCATGGATCTGATGGAACACAGGCCACCGCCCAGAGCTTGAGGTACTTCACATATATTTACTCGTGGGTGGTTTTACGTCGCCGCGCGCCCGACGCGATGTCAGAGACAAACAGCCGAGTGGGACACGTCATGACGGCGATCTGTCACCAGCGTGAGCTCTTAAAGGTGGAAACTGGAAAAAAAAAAAAAAAGAAAGAAAAATATGGCGGCAGTGCTCAGTTCTCGGAAGAAAAATAAGGTGAAGGGTGACGATAAACCATATCCAGGTTACGTGCAGCTCTGAAACCTTCCAGACTACTCATCCATCTCTGCCTACAGATTCCCACCAATGTATACCCCCTAACTCTCCTCACACACACACCACACACACACACACACAGGAGGTAGACAAGTAGCATTATGAAGACCCCATTAGGCCTGC
>NC_049203.1:62721834-62729334 GCF_013347855.1 Anguilla anguilla | reverse complement strand
TTCTGCGCGGGTTTCTGCGCGGGTTTCTGCGCAGTCTGCGTGTTCGCTCGTTTGAGCTGAATTTTAAGGGGATCACTGCGTCGGAGGGGGGAGGCGGGGCCCCTTGACCTGCGAGCCGTGAGACGGGAGGGGCCGAGTTCTGCGCCCCAATCAGCCGAGGATCCCAAAAGTGCAGGGGCGCCACTCCCCTGAGCGCCCGCGTGTCTGACCCGCCCCTTCCTCCGGACGGCACGGCCTGTTCCCACACGGCTTTAGCGAAACTTTCCCTCCGTGCGGCGTTACCGTGGCAACGAGACCCGTCGTGACTCATCCTCCGCGAGCCTTACCAGTCAGGAGTCATCTGCGCCGCCTCGGAGTCCACCCACAGGGGCTTCTGGGACGTGGGCCACCCGAGCGGGCGTGCCGTGCCCCCCTTCTCCTTCATCTCCTGAAGCGGCGCACAGAGGGAGGAGTGAGAGGGGGACGCGCTCACGGCCTACGGGAAGCTTTTTAATGCTAATGCGCGCGCCGCTCGCGCTAGCTGCCCGCCGGGGGGCTGCCTCGCGGAGCAGCGGTTAAGGAGGGTTAAGGAGAGTTTAACTGGGTTTAACCAGGCCTTCAAAGCCCAGGCTGCGGGTTCAGATCTCAGGTGGACACTGGCGTCGCGCCCGCGGGCGAGGGCGCTAACCCTCATTAGCCTCGCTAAGCTATCGGGCTGTTTAAACGGATAACGTGTTTAAACTGAAGCCGTGTAAGTCGCTGTGGATAAGGGAATTCGCGCAGCACACGTCTGCACAAACAATAAGCGCTAATTAGAAACTGCGTGAGATCATTTGAGGTAGCTTTTTTGTTTTCTGGTGTGGAGCTCACGCCTCAGGTCGTTCCGGTTTCAGGCGAGGACGGAGCTGGATTTTGAGGTAGTCGCGCTGGCCTTGCCCGGTTGTGGCCGTCCCGCAGCGAGGAGGTCCCAGGTAACCGTGTGTCCGTGCGGGGGGGGGGGGGGGGGGGGGGGCAGGGACTCGGACCCTCTCCAGCTGGCTGCATCTCCCCTCATTAATCACACCGGGGACCAGCTGTTCCCTCCTGTTCGTTATGCATTGAAAGCCAAACTTTCAGGCAACTTAATTACCACCGTCCCAGGGCTGTGTCAGCAATCTGAACCCTCCTCTCACGCTGGAATTATGACAAATACTCTGCATCTCTCCATCAGACCTCCTCCTTTACTCTCTCTCTCTCTCTCACACACATACACACGCGCACACACACTACTGTTCATCTCTCCATCAGACCTCCTTTACTCTCTCTCTCTCTCTCTCTCTCTCACACACACACATACACACGCGCACACACACACACACACTACTGTTCATCTCTCCTTCAGACCTTCTCCTTTACTCTCTCTCTCTCACACACATACACACGCGCACACACACTACTGTTCATATCTCCTTCAGACCTTCTCCTTTACTCTCTCTCTCTCACACACATACACACGCGCACACACACTACTGTTCATATCTCCTTCAGACCTTCTCCTTTACTCTCTCTCTCTCACACACACACATACACCCCCCCCCACACACACACACACACACACTCTACTGCTCATCTCTCCATCAGACCTTCTCCTTTACTCTCTCACACACACGCACTCCTGCACTATTGTTATTCTCTTCATCAGACTTTCACCTTTACTCACACACACACAGTCACATAGTACAGTACACGCACACGCAAACAGACACAGGCACACCCTTACGCACAAACATGTGCAAGCACACGCACATGCAGCAGCACACGCAATGCCTATGCTGACGCATTTTCAGGTCACGTGCGCATTTGAGTGGAACTGTGATATAGTCACTTCCTGCATGCAAACACGCTCTTTTCATGTTCTGTTTGATTAATCTTCCTTATTATGCAGGATTTGTGGCACTGCGGGTAAAAATGAGGTCCTACCTCACATAAACAATTGTAAGGCCTGTCTGAAGCCACTTATTTTCAATCAGAGTCAAATTAACTTCCGCTATTTTCTTTCTTCTAAATTGATTCATGCAAAAGGGCTCAATTAGGCGTAACCAACCATTCATTTCCTTGACCGAGCCAGACCGATCACTGAAAGCTTTTAATACAATAGAATTAACAAATGTCTCGGGAAAGCAAATCATTTTTTAAACACAACCGTTCACATACTAGCAGGGAATAAGCCTTTCCATGGTTGCTGTAGGTGTGTGATGTATGTACACAGCTTTCAATACGTTTTGTCTTCGGTATTTATTTTACTTGTCCAGACATATTGTACTCTCAGGTTAATCACACGCTATCAGCCACAATCAGACCATTCTTGGTTCCTTCGCCATCCTGGGTGTATTTTTCTCTGTGTGCTCTTCAGTATAATTGCTCCATTTAAACCTGGTTCCTGATAGTAGCAGAATTTAGTTTCCGGTGTTCAGAAAAAAATGACTCTACCCCTCTGGACAACCGACCTGCTCAAACAGTGTGTGTGTACTGCAATGAGTTTTCACCTTGCCGTCAGTAATGGATACGCTCCCCTATAATTCTGTGCTACCTTTACCAAAAAAAAATGATAATAAATAAATCTGCTGCACTAGCAGGCGAGCTGGCTAAAGTCAAGTATCTTTGGGTTACACTGCTTAGCTCTTTAATTTCCCAGTAGTCTATAAGATGGCACAGCGGAAATGTGAAATAGTTCAACTCATCGCGAAACGAGTTTTCTGATCCGAGGGTCCGTGGGCGAGGAAGTCGAACGGGATTTGCACTTCCACCGCAGACTAATTTGTTCGCTCCCAAATAACAGTGTCAGCGTGACCCGTCACAGTATCCTACCTTAGGCATGTCAGCCGCGCTCGCGCAACCTGGGGGGGGGTAGCGCTATTTGTCAGACGGACCGGTCTGTTTTTAGCACCGGGTAGGTCATCCTGGTCATGTGGTCAGCGCGCTTCGTGCAGTCCACTTTCTTTTTACGACCCGTAAATGTCTCCCGAACCCAACCGCGGGCCGGGGTGGCATGCCAGCCGCACGCCGGTGCCCGATTTGAAATGCCGGGCGGTTGGGACCTTGTAAACCGAGCGCATGCCGTTCCTAGCGGCCGACCCGCCTGGCATGGGCGAGCGTAAATGCCCCATTAATTACGCGGCGGGTCCAGGGCCGCGCGAGCGTGCCGTGTTTATTTAGGCTGGCATAGTCAGAATGACGGAGGCTCATGTGGCTTTAGAGATGTGAGGCCTGGATATGCGCGGACATCGAGCCCGGGTTTTTTGGGCCTCGTCCCACCCCCCCCCCCCCCTGTGCGAGCGCGGTCCGTCAGAATCTTCGCGGTAATCCCCTGGATTTGAGATCGGCTCCTTGGCGCGGAAGCAGACGCCCTTTTATTGTCTCTTTTGTCACTTCGTCATCCTCTGGAGCCGAACTCCCCCCCCCCCCCCCCCCACTCCCGACGCTCTTCCACGCTGTCCGCACCTCGCCGCCCTTTTCCCACAGTGCGGTCGCGAGGCTTTGTGTGTCAGTCGCCGACGGCCGAAGAAAAACCCAGAAAAAAAAGGCTCGGATAATAGCGCTCAGCTCCTCCTACCCTGCCCATGGCGCCGGAATAGCCACCAACTTTCAGCGCTGGAACAAAGGGAAACTTGGCTCGGGAGGACGAGGTTGGCTCTTGGAAGTCTGGCCAGCTGTATAAATAGGCATTTCTGAGGAACGCCGGGAGTGTTTCTGTTCTGGCTCGGAGAGGACGAAAGCACACAAAGCCAGATTGCGTCCCAGGTGACTACAGCGAACCCTCCGTAGCTGCCGTTTTTTTTTTCCTTCGCAGAATTTGGGTTATGTGGACCGCGATGTGACAGACCCCATGAGCACTGTCAAAGGGCCTAGCTTAGTCCTTTGTCCTCACTTAACCCATCTCAGACATGGCTGAAGTAGTGAGGCCTGGAGTTGAAAGTCTTGTCTGAAAGTTTGCAGTTCTTTTTTTTTTGGAAGCCAGAGGACTGATAAAACTGACTTCAATGCTGTAGCGTCTGCCATACATTTTGTAAATATGAAGTAAGATTTACTTTCCCTAATTATAACCATCTGGAACCTTCTTAGGGCTTTTACATTGCTTTTTTACATAGTATCCATTTATACGGCTGGATATTCACTGCAGCGATTCAGGTTAAGTAAGCAATTCTCTTATACTATCTGGGAATTGAACTTGCAACCTTTAGGTTACAAGCCCAGTGCCCTACCCATTATACTGCACTTTCTTTTTCATTTTTCCCCCACTGGAGAGCCATTCTTAGAAATCGTATGCAGTCTTTTTTTTTACACCATTCAGATTTCACAGAAGTCTTGACATTCTCTTTTCCTAATCCTTCTGTCATACATTTCAAAAAGTATTTGTGTAGATTTAAAAAAGGAGAGCCTGATAGACCCCTGCTTCTGGAGCTGTCTGATCCAGGGGTTTAACTGCTCCTTCAATAATCACACCCCAAGGGTTTCCACATTTCACACGTTATCCAATTACAGCCGACATACAGCGGCCTCATGGGAAATGTAGTTGGCAGGGCTCTTTGATGCTAAGATGGAACCCGCTCCCAAGCGATGGGGCTATTCCCATCCACTTTGACGTGACGTGCCTGAGCCTGGTGGAGGAGGCAGGGATTTGTCGGCTCCCCTGATGACTGCAGACGGAGCGCTGATTTTGTGTGCGATCGGACGTTTTTTTTAAAGTCGATATTGCTGAACTCCCTCCGATTGCATTCGCAGAGCAGCCCTGTGGCTGGCTGCCTCCGCTTGACATTTGCAGGCGCGACAGAGGTGGCCTAATCCGGTGGTTAATGAGAGGAGCGGATGGCTTACTTCAGAGCGGGCGAGCTCATTGATCTGCTCTTTCAGATTTTTCGTTAGCGCCTTGATTGCACCCGAGGGCTGGAGACGGGGCCGGCTGCGAGACGGAGGGGGCGCGTCGGCGTGCGGCGGCCCGATTCGCCTCACAGACCCCGTCTCCGCCCATTATGAATGCGCGAGCATAAAAGAATTATGAATGAGTTTCTTACTCTGCCGAGAATCGCAATCACACTCTCCTCTTCTCTTTTGTCCCCGTATTATTTTTTTTCCATAAACCCGGGCTCATGAAGACAAATACCCTCCAAAAATTGCTTGGCTGAGTTCTCGTCTCCGTCCCGACTGAGCGGCCCTCCAGGAGAGGGGGGTGTCTGTATGGAGCCTGAGGAGGGGTGGGCATGAATATGGAGCACGGCTGCGGGGGGGCAGGCCTCCGCGTGTTCCCTCCCAGTGCCGCTCTTTAAATGCGCCTCTAAGCGCTTCTTGGGCTCCCTGTTTTTGGCTGCCAGCGTTCCTGGCGGTTCCTGAGCGGGATCCAGATGGGAAAGGGGGATGTTTGCCCGCAGATTTTCCGTGAGGCTCTTGGCTCGTCTCAGAAGGGTCGGCTGCTATTTCTCACGAGGGAATACCCGGCATAACTCTGCGAAGCTCTGTGTCCACTCCACCCCCCCCTAAACCCCCCAGTTCCTCTCTGGCTTCATTAACCCTGGGAACTGTAAGACGGGACCGTGCTACTCCGTACCCACCCCAATGCGACTCATCAACCTCCGCCTGCTGCCCACAGCAAAATCAAAATGGGAGTTTCCATTTTTTTGCTCACTTTTTGTTGATTGATGGCTGGATCACAACTTCATTTAATTCACCGTCGTACAGGAAGCCGATTCTCAAACAGCCAAGCAGAGGGCTGGTTAAATAAGCGATGGGGGATGGGAGATGGGTGTGGGCGGGCTTGAGAAACAAGATTTCTCACAGCAGAGCCCAGGGAAGGGAGCACAAGTTCAGCTGTTTCTCTGTTGTCACGGTGATAAGGAGTTTCTTTCTTATTTATTTTTTCCTGTCCCCTTTTGCTGAGGATGGCATATTTATACAAGCCGAGACAGCAAAACATGTCTTTCACAGACGCACCCCCTTTGTTTCTCTCTATCCCTAAATAATTTACATTATCTTCAGGATTTTCCTCACCCCCCCCCCCCCCCCCCCCCCCACAACCCACCCTCCCCGGCTGTGACATTGATGGAAACACAACCCCCCCCAATCCCCCCCCCCCCCAATCCCCCTCCCCCCGCCCCCTCGGCTGTGACGTTGATGGAAACACAGGGGGAAATGCACTGCATCTCAATATGACCCAGTCCCAATAAGCCTCCTGCTCCCAACAGCTGGAGTGGAGAGAGAGAGTTTTTCCTCTGCGTTTAAAGGACAGTCCCTCTCGGTTCCCGCTGTTCTGTTCTTCCCCTGAGAGCACGGGTTCGTATTTTAACAGCCGTTCGCTCTTTATTCGGAAGGAATCTGCGACGCGTCCCAAACGCGTCAGGGGTGGAAACGTCTCCTTTCCGCCGAGCCCTTCCCGCCGGCCCGGTCCAATCGGGTTCGAGCGCGGGTTCCATTATTCATCAGCGCCGTGCCCATTACCGGGGGTGCCAGGGACCTGGCAGCGCCCGCCGATGGCCCGCACCTGCCCACGCGGATCAGATGAAAGCCCTTCGCCCTCCCCCAGCGCCCCCCCCCTCCACCCCACCCCGCCTCGGGGGTCTCGCTCTCCACTTTGTAGCTCAACCGTAGGATCACACGCCCGCCCTTTCGGCTCCCCGACCGACAGCCGGCGTCCCCCTGCTTCCTGTTCCAGCTCTGAGGGGAGGAGCGCTGCGCTACGCTGGAGAAGAGCTGGAGTTCACACGCGTGCGTGCGACACAGAGCCAGCTTTTCATACCCCTTCCTGCTTCGCTGACTTAGCTATCACGTCCTGCTTAGCTAATCTGGCTGTTATTTCCTGCTTAGGTTACAGCTGTCAACTCCTGCTCATCCAATTTAGCTATCACTTTGTGCTTAGCTAATTTTTTCAGCCACTTCCTGCTTTGCTAATTTAGATATCACTTTGTGCTTGGCTAACTTAGCTGTCACTTCCTGCTTTGCTGACTTAGTTAACCCTGTTCTCAAAGTCCCTTCCTTCTCCTCAGACTTTCTCCTACCCCCCCCCCCCCTCCTCCACCTCCTCCTCGCTCAGAGGGTTCGCTTCATGGACAGGGCGGGCTCCGGATCACGCTCCAGGGCATCGGTCGGTCTCTGAGCCCCTCATCGGACCGGCTCAGTCTCCCGGCACCGCAGGATCAGCCCCGTGCCTCTGCGTTCCCCTCGCTGCGTTCCCCTCGCTGCGTTCCCCTCGCTGCGTTCCCCTCGCGCTCCCGGAGGACCGCGGTTCCCTCTCAGTCCAGGCTCCCGCTGTCGCGTCTGCCCCCGTCACCGCCTGTTCTTTAATCTGCCTCCCTGGTAATCACACCTGGGACAGGTTGCAGCTGCTGGTGCCGCCGGGACACAGGAACCTATATATAACCTAAAAAAACAAGCCAGAGCCAATGGAAAAGTTCATATTAGTCCTGCAGGGGCAGGTGTGACAGAAGCAGGGCATTGGCATTCTGCCGGTCGCCTGGCAGTGCGGAGGGCCCACCCCCCCACCCCGCTCCCAAA